>NC_068448.1:42530084-42830084 GCF_023373465.1 Oncorhynchus keta | reverse complement strand
TTTGTACCTAAATAACAACGTTGAAACAATATTCTAACATCGGCTGATAAATTGTCAAGTACTTACCTTCCCAAAGAGCCATGGACCTCCGACCGAGAGGAAAGAAGGACGACCAAAACATCGTTGATTCCCAAGATAACGATAACGCTACAGCTAGCAAGATTAGCATTAGCCCTCATAACTCAGACGACAGTTCCAGACTGTTGCTCTCAGCAGCCTCTTGCGAGCCTGCCGACATGCTGGCTACTCTCCTCCGGGAAATTCAGGATGGTAACAGAGGTCTTTCTCTGAAAATTGATAAGAAATCGGCTGAACTCCATTCTTCCATTGACGACCTGAAATCCTCCATGAATGATCTCCTTTTGAGAACGACTGAGGCAGAGTTCCGCATTAGCACAGTTGAAGATACCATCGCCAGACACGACCAGGTCTTGATACAACTGCAAAAGGACAATGCCTACCTCAAAAACAAGGTAGATCAGATGGAGAACCAGAGTAGACGTAGTAATATCCGTGTGGTGGGATTGAAAGAGGACAGCGAGGGCCGTGACCCGGTCCGTTTCTTCACTCAATGGATCCCGGAGGTCCTAGGCATAATGAACTTCACCAAGCCGCTGGAAATTGAACGCGCCCACAGAACATCAGCGCCGAAACCCCGGCCAGATGAGCCCCCACGAGCCGTCCTGATCAGGTTCCTCCGTTTCCAAGACAGAGAGAAGATACTGTAACTCGCAAGAGCCAAAGGGGACATCACCATCGATGGAAAGAGGGTCTGCCTTTTCCCAGATATGAGTGCAGATCTCGCCAGACGACGCAAGCAGTTCAGACCTGCCTCCAAAGCACTGAAGAAGAAGAACATCACCGGCTACCTCATCCACCCTGCGCGGATGAAAGTTCAGTACAAAGGCCAAAGCCATCTCTTCAACACACCGGGAGAAGTGCACACTTTTCTCAAAGAACTGAGCAACGTCTGAGCCAGGACAGTCTCTCTGGGGGATCAAATTCAGTTCGTTTGTTTTCTCTTATCCGGATTGAACTGCTATTATCTCCCGGTCACTATAATTGATTTGTACATTTTCAACTAACCGTATCTTCCCGGGGTGAGTTCTATTACATTTACAGGAGAGTATATTTTGGTTTAGTCCATATCTACTGGGCGAAGCAATAAGTGGGTTTAGGTCCATTGGTTTCCCCCTCGTTTATGTTAATCTTCCGAAAAGAGACTCAAGCATCCCTTACCATGGGCAGTAAATATTCAGCCATAAATATCTATTCACAACGTTTGTTTTCAATTTAGAGAGCTCGCAGGTTTTAGTTTATGCCAAGGTTTAGCTAGTAAGAGCAAGATGGAAAGCGAGCAGCAACGTATCTCTACAAGTGTATTCATGTTTGATTGTTGGGATTGTTGTTTTAGTCTGACAATCGGGGTGGGTGGGATTTTTATTATTATTTTTCTTCCTTTTTTCTATGTTTATTGTTTCCTTCCTAAAGAGACACACAGGTCACTTTTGTGCTCAAACCAAAGTTTAAACATTTCCTAATTATCTGCATATGATAGATTTCTATTCAGTTACATATTTGAAACCCAACCTATGCTTAATCCACTAAAATATGTCACATTCAACGTAAAAGGTCTTAACAGCCCGATTAAAAGGAAAAGAGTCTATACATACCTTAAGAAATTAAAGGCTGACATTGTGTTTTTACAAGAAACACATCTTACAGCCAGTGAACACAAGAAATTGAAGAGGGAATGGGTAGGACAAGTTTTTGCATCCTCTTTTAACTCGAAAGCAAGAGGAACTGCAATTTTGATAAGTAGACACATCACCTTCTGCGTCAACAACACCATCTCTGATCCCTCTGGCAGGTTTGTTTTGGTGCAGGGGCATATGTTTTCAGAGTCTTGGACCCTATTAATATAATATAATAATATATGCCATTTAGCAGACGCTTTTATCCAAAGCGACTTACAGTCATGTGTGCATACATTCTACGTATGGGTGGTCCCGGGAATTGAACCCACTACCCTGGCGTTACAAGCGCCATGCTCTACCAACTGAGCTACAGAAGGACCATTTGAAAAATATGTCACAATGCTAGTAAGAGGACAATTAATGCCATAGAAACTCTTACTAATGAGATATCTTTCGACCCTACTGAAATGAATAATACTTTTAAGAAATACTATGAAAACCTCTACACTTCCCAATCAAGCGATGATCTATCAGAGATCGACTCCTTTCTCTCCTCTCTCAACCTCCCATGCTTGTCAGGGGAAGACAGCGAGCGCCTGAGTGAACACTTCTCAGTTCCTGAATTGTTGGAGGCCATTAAATCCTTACCTTCTAATAAATCTCCTGGGGAGGATGGCTTCCCTCCAGAGTTCTATAAATAATTTAGGGAGCTGTTGGTCCCCTACCTTATGGAGGTACTTAAAAAAGCCAGAGAAGACAACTGCTTTCCAGAGTCCTTCTTCTTGTGGATTACTGTAATCCACAAGAAAGGGAAAAACCCGCTAAATTGCGCCTCCTATAGACCAATCTCTCTCCTTAACACAGATTGTAAACTGGTCACCAAGATGCTATCTAAGAGACTGGAGTCATGTCTTCCCCTGTTGGTCAACCCAGTTCAGACTGGCTTCATAATTAATAGATTGTCCTCCAATAATCTCAGAAGGTTCTTTGATATAATTCACCTTGCTAACAAAAACAAAATACCTAGTGTCGCAGTCTCCCTCGACGCTGAAAAGGCCTTTGATAGGGTTGAATGGCCATACTTCTTTCACGTCTTGGAAAAGTTAGGTTTAGGTACCGGTTTTGTAAATTTGATAAAATCACTCTACAAATCTCCTAAAGCTAGGATTGCTACCAATGGGATTACTTCCTCCTCTTTCCCTCTTTATAGGGGGATCAGACAAGGTTGCCCAATTAGCCCCCACCTCTTTGCCCTCGCCATCGAACCGTTGGCTGAGGCTATTAGAACGTGCCCTGACATACATGGCTTTGAGTTGGGCCCCCATACCCATAAATTATCACTCTTTGCGGACGACCTTATCTTATTTCTAACAAACCCAGAACACTCCCTCTCTCACTTGCTGATCCTACTACAGTGTTATAGTTCTTTCTCTGGATATAAGGTCAATTTTGATAAAAGAGAAATCTTACCGTTGTCTGTCTTTGACCATCATACCATCAAGCACAAGTTTCCTTTTAGATGGTCACCTATGGGCTTCACATATTTGGGCATAATGGTGGATGGTAATCTGAACAACCTCTATAAACTCAATCTGGCCAGTTTGTTGCAAAAGGTGGAGGTTGACCTTTGTAAATGGATGGACTTACCTCTCACTCTACTGGGTAGAATCAATGTAATTAAAATGAATGTCCTGCCCAGGATTCTATATCTGTTTCAATCTCTCCCTATCCCTGTTCCCGCAGCATTTTTTTCCTCTCTCGACAAGCTGACCAGACGGTTTATCTGGCACGGCAAAACCCCTAGGGTTGGCCTGGATAAACTGACCCTTGATTACAGTCAAGGGGGCTTAAACCTCCCCAATTTTAGAATGTACTACTGGGCTGCACAGTCTAGGTTTCTGGCTCAGAGGTTTGACAATGGGCCCTCTCCCTCATGGTTGAACATTGAAAAGCTTGAGGTAAATGATGACACTGGGGCAGATTCGTTATACATATGGGACAGAAAATCTATAAAAACCATCACAGACAACCCTTTAATCATACATTCTGTCCTGGCATGGTGCAAACTGCATAAGCTGTTCGGACGAGGGGGATTCCTTTCCCCTAAAAGCCCTTTATGGAACAATAGATTGATCCCTATGTTTTTCCAGAATATAAACTTTAGACCATGGTCTGATAAGGGGATCACTCTTCTGGAACATTGTTACGGGGAGGGAGTTCTTATGTCTTTTGATCAGCTGAAACAGAAATACCACTTGCCTAACAGGGACTTCTTTAGCTACCTACAACTACGAAACTTTATTAGGGTGACTCTCAAGGGACAATGGAACCTACCTAAGATGTCACCTATTGAACAACTCTGCCACGCAGACCAACCACTGTTCAAGACCATTTCCCGTGTTTACAATGCTCTTATGTCAGGACTAACCCTGCCTGGGCTAGATAAACCCTGACTTAGATGGGAGAGAGATCTGGGTATTGATCTTGATGAGGATCTATGGAGTGACCTATGCAGGGATGGGGTTACATCCACATTGAACTCCAGATACAGACGGATCCAGTTTAATTTCCTCCATCAGCTCTATATCACCCCATCTAGACTGCCCAAGTTCAACCCAGATATCTCCTCCTTATGTTTTAGATGTGGCTCAGATGAAGGAACATTCCTCCATTCCACTTGGCAGTGTTCAAAACTACACGGTTTCTGGCAGGGGGTATGCGATACCATATCCTCAATTCACGGGGTTGCATTCCCTTTAGACCCGGAGGTCTGTCTACTGGGTAACTTTACTAACACCAATCTTAGGCAAAGCCATACTATAAAGCTAACAGACATATTGCTAGCGATTGCTAAGAAATGTATTGCCTTGAAATGGAAATTGGATTCCTCCCTGCCAGTTGCAATGTGGCTATCGGAAGTTAATAGTTGTATCCCTTTGGAGAAAATCACTTACTGCTTGAGGAATAAGTTAAAGACATTTTACAGAATTTGGCAACCTTTTATTGACTATATGGAGAATCTCCCCCCACATCTCATTGATTGAATCTATATATAATCCTCACATAATGTTTCACACGTAACGTATAATATGTAGCCTACGGCAGGTGATCCAATGTCTCGTTCTTTTTCTTTTTTCTTTTTTTTCTTATTGTATGTTTGTTTATATAATTATAATTATTTTTTATTTTTGTTACGCTCGTCTGTTACTGTCACTTTGTCCTATCGTTGTCTAATATCTTTTCACTTTTGTTTTTAATGTTCTTAATTGGAAAATGCAAAAATAAAATAAAAAATAAATTAAAAAAAACCTCTTTGATAAGGCAAGCCTAAATGAGTTCAGGAGTAAAAATGTGCTTAAGTCAAATAATAAGTTGCGTTGGCTCACTCTTTGTGCAATAATAGTGTTTAACATGATTTCTGAATGACAACGTCATCTCTGTACAGCACATACAATTAGCTGTAAACTGTTCTTGTCGCATACAAATATTGTGCAGATGTTATTGCGACATGCTTGTGTTCCTAGTTCCAACCGTGAAGTAGTATCGAACAATTCACAACAATACACACAAATCTAAAAGTAAAATAATGTAATTAAGAAATATATAAATATTAGGACAAGCAATGTCGGAGACCGGAGTGTGTATACGTACAGTTGAAGTCGGAAGTTTACATACACTTAGGTTGGAGTCATTAAAACTTGTTTTTCAACCACCACAAATTTCATGTTAACAAACTATAGATTTGGCAAGTCGGTTAGGACATCTACTTTGTGCATGACACACGTAATTTTCCAACGATTGTTTACAGACAGATTATTTCACTTATAATTCACTGTATCACAATTCCAGTGGGTCAGAAGGTTACATACACTAAGTTTACTCTAACTGACCTAAGACATGGAATTTGTACTAGGATTAAATGTCAGGAATTGTGAAAAACTGAGTTTAAATGTATTTGACTAAGGTGTATGCAAACTTCCGACTTCAATTGTATATACAGTACCAGTCAAAAGTTTGGACACAGCTACTCATTCAAGGGTTTATCTTTATTTTTACTATTTTGTACATTATAGAATAACAGTGAAGATTTTAAAACTATGAAATAACACATTTGGAATCATGTAGTAACCAAAAAACGGAATAAATCTAAATATATTTCATATTTGAGTCTTCAAAGTAGCCAATATTTGCCTTGATGACAGCTTTGTACACTCTTTACAGTGTCTCAACCAGCTTCATGAGCTAGTCACCTGGAATGCGTTTCAATTATTAACAGGTGTTCTTTGTTAAAAGTTAATTTGTGGAATTTCTTTCCTTCTTACTGAGTTTGAGCCAATCAGTTGTGTTGTGACAAGGTAGGGTTGGTATACAGAAGATAGACCTATTTGTAATATGCAGTATATACATATGAAATTAGTCAAACATTATGTAAAACATTATGTAAAAAATTATTAAAGTGACTAGAGTTCCATTGCTAAAGTAACCAGTGATTCCATGTCTATGTACATAGGACAGCATCCTCTCAGGTGCAGGGTTGAGTAACTGGGTGGTAGCTGGCTAGTGTCTCAGTCCAAGCGTGGATGCACCTGTACTGACATCGCTTTCTGGACGATAGCAGGGTGGCTCGGGTAGTTGATGTCCTTAATTATCTTTTTGTCCTTCCTGTGAGGTCAGGTGCTATAGGTGTCCTGGAGGGCAGGCAGTGTTCCCTTGGTGAAGTGTTGAGCAGACTGCACCACCATCTGGAGAGCCCTGCCCTCAATTGTGCATCTGTGAAGGTTTGTGAGGATCTAAAGGGCCTAGCCAAATTTCTTTAGCCTCCTACGGTTGAAGAGGTGTTGTTGCACCTTCTTCACCATGCTGTCTGTGTGGGTTGATCACTTCAGATTATTATTGATATGTACAAAGAGGAATTTTAAGCTTTTCACCTTCTCCAGTATGGTCCCGTCAATGTCGATAGGGGCGTGCTCCCTCTGCTCTCAGTCCACGATCAGCTCCTTTGTTTTGTTGATGTTGAGGGTGAGGTTATTTTCCTAGCTTCACACCGCCAGGGTCCTCACCTCCTCCCTGTAGGCTATCTCGTCATTGCTGGTAATCAGGCCTACTACTGTTGTGTCATCTGCAAACTTGATGACTGAGTTGGAGGCGTGTGTGGCCACTGTCGTGGAAATTTCCTTAATTACCAAATGATGAGAGAGCAAATCACACGAGTCAGAGTTATGCTTAATCTTCACCTTTAATAATAATTAAGCTTTTGCAATAGCATTTTGACTTTCAACAGTTCAGTATCTCTAAATGAAAAGTTGAGAGTCCCCAACATAATGGCAAATGGGATCCTTTATAGCAAAGATCCACGCCGTCCTAGACGACATGACAAAACACAGGTCTTAGGAACTTACAAAGAAAAAACCTTACTTCAGAGAGAATATCCCCTAGTCAGACAGAGTGGGCTATAAATTATCGTTCAGTTTGGTCTCCTAAACAAAGCTCTTATCTCGTCCTTGGTACAAAATGGTACCAAGACATTACCCCCACCCTATGATATATATCAAATTGTAATTTATTTAGAACCAATTCTAAATACAATCAGAGGACAAACTCACGGAGAGGAGAGTGACCCTATAGGTCAACAAAGAGGGAGCATAGAATGATTCCAGACACTGTCACCCTTCTTTCCCCGATGAGAAAAGTAGGGAGTCACTGCCACACCGAAAAGATATGTTTACACACGATGACCCATTGACCTCTCCCCTCTCCATGGCCCATGCAACTTAGTCCTGACATGGCCACCACTATAGTACAACAAAATACATTCTTATGAGAAATAACTCATAAGCATATCATGAAAATAACACATCTTATCTATGTTACTCAACTAATTCTGATAATTCCCCAACACCACGCAGTCATGGGTGGACAGGGAGTACAGGAGGAGGCTGAGCACCCTTGTGTGGCCCCTGTGTTGAGGAACAGCGTAGTGGATGTGTTGTTTCCTACCTTCACCACCTGGGGGCGGCCCATCAAGAAGTCCAGGATCCAGTTGCACAGGGCAGGCTTCCGACCCATGGCTCAGAGCTTAATGATGAGCTTGGATTTTCTTATCAAGATGACATTGAATGTTCCTGAGTGGCCTAGTTACAGTTATCTTTTCACTTTGTCATTATGGGGTATTGTGTATAGACTGGTGAGAATGATATATATATATATATATATATATATATATATATATATATATATATATATATATATATATATATATATATATATATTATTTTTTTAATCCGTTTTAAATTCAGGCTTTAATACAACAAAATGTGGAACAAGTCAAGGATTTATACAGTGAAGTGGGTGCATTAATACATATCAACAATGTGAATATGAATTTTCCAATTGCAGTACCAGGCGTGGACTGCAAGCAGGAACACTACCATGAGGGTAAGTGTTGCTGTGCACTAACTATCAGAATCGTGTCTACTTGACAACACACACACCATTGATACATACACACTGCATGAAATTGTTGCCTTCATGTTTGTTTTCCTGTGTTTTCACGGCTCCTCTGCTCTCTCCTCAGAGTAACTCTTCGAAGTACTCACGCTCCTTCGGCCTGCTGTCGGACCAGCACATTTCAGAGCACATAGACCGGGTAAGATACCTGTCCCCAAGAAACACAGCCATTGCAGAACCAGTTGTGTGTACACTGGCCCAAGGGCCCCAGAGAGGGATCTGTGGGTCCCAGAGGGGGAACCACCTCAGGCCAGCCCCTGTGTAATCACACAATGAGACCCGTAATCCTCACTAAGAGGCATTTTAGCACAACTCCTTTGTATTAGCGTGGTAGAGTACTGTGTAACACCAGGTGTTTGTACAGTACGAGGGTTTAAAACCTCCGACCTGACACGTATGTGACATGTAGAAAATGTCACAAATAGCCTGTGCTGTGAAAACAGAGACGGACAGTTATGTTGAGATGTGAATGATGCACCATGTGGTCTTGAAAACAATAACTAACTATGGTGGTGATATTTGTCTTTTCGCTACTACATACATTCTTTATTGTAAGAAATATCCCTCAGTTGGATATATTATAAGTACTTCATTAGTTACTAGTATTGAGAGTTGTTTAAGATCTTGTAGAAATGTAATTATTGAAAAGTTTAATAGTTAACATCCTCTAACGCTGGCGTATTTGTTCCCCAGAGGCTGTATATGATTGGAGATGAGGTGGACTACCAACCCTACGAGTACAGATATGAGGGGAGAGGCAGCGAGTGCCAGTCACTGGATGAACTATCACTAAGTAACCTGGGGGATGACTTGAACTTCCTAGGGGACCTGGGGTCAAAGTTCAACACCCTGGGGGGCATCTGTCGCCAGGACATGTAGGAGAGGAACATTAGGGTGTAGACACATACACCTGGCTGGACTGGGAAATGGTGCTAATTAGGCACGTCTGTCATCGTCCCCTGTTTGAGGTGAATGGGGGGGGGGGGTGACCTATCAGTTGAAGAAGACACAGCTATATCAAAATTCCTCCATTGTGATTTTTGGATCAAGCTTTGCATTATCGACATCAGTGGGGCATTTTCTTACAGACCGAAACTGTTGTGGCTTGGCTTTTACCCAGAAGAAGGACTGGGAAAGACTGCTGATATTTTTGTCTGACACAATGAATGATGAACTTACTGTACTGAATAAACCGTATCATGCTCGGATGGCTTTATGGACTTCGGTTTTGACAGGGCTGGGGTGTGTTTGTATGGCATTTTGTTATGTTATGTGTTTTTTTTATCATCGTCACGCTTCATAGTATTTTCAACAGAATTGTATAATCTCTTGATCTACTGGTTATGCCGGAATGAGATTTACTTCAATGCTATGACTTCAATAGAAATTTCAAAATGTCAACACCACTTCTGTGGGAACATGAGCATTGTGTGAATCATACTTGTATGGCCTTTTTTCTGCTTAGGATATGCATATGGATTTACCCAAGTTGCTTAAAATATTTATTTAAAAAATAACCTGGAATTAATGTGTACATTTGCCATTATGACAACCTTAACCTCCTTGCCATCCAAGTGAGAGGATAAACCCACCACAGAGTAGATGTAATATCTACATAAGTACAATGTAATTAGTAGGTGTTACACAGGATTAGGTAGTTAAAATGAAGTGTATCTTGAGGGGTACTTACTTGTACTTAATGTGTACTTATATAGTACGTTACCCATCCTGACAACCTGGCCCTCAATTTAAAGCTTCCGGAATCCCCACCTAAGTGAGAAAATAAACACATTAGTATACCACAGAGTACATGTAATGTCTGCATATGTACAATGAATTAATAGGCGTTACACAGGATTTAGCTAGTTTAAGTTAAGTGTATTTCAATGTAATTATCACACCCTGGCCATAGAGAGGCTTTTTATTCTCTATTTTGGTTAGGTCAGGGTGTGACTAGGGTGGGCGTTCTATGTTATATTTTCTATGTTTTTGTTCTATGTTTTGTATTTCTGGTTTTGGCCTGGTATGGTTCCCAATCAGAGGCAGCTGTCAATCGTTGTCTCTGATTGAGAACCATATTTAGGCAGCCTGTTTTCCCACTATGGGTTGTGGGTAGTTATTTTCTGTTTAGTGTGGGTTGCACCTGACGGAGCTGTTTCGGTTGTGCCTTTTGTTACTTTGTATTTAGTGTTCAGTTATATTTAATAAAATGCCGAACACGTACCACGCTGCACCTTGGTCCTCACCTTCTTCCATCAATGACAATCGTTACAGTAATTACTTACTACTCATTACCAAGTGAAAATACCTACAAACATAAGATGAGCTTCTACTTTAGTCAACTTTATTGCAACATGTAAAAATATCTTACATTTCTTACCAAAAATTAAGGGTTTATATTGTTAATAAATTGATTCAATTAGATTAAACAAACATATAGGCCTCCTCAATAATGTACATATGTAGCCTAGTTTGGTGAGTAGCTTAGATCATTGTTTTCCAACTCCAGTCCTGGACTATCCCCAACATTAAACATTTGTAGCCCTGGACAAACCTGATTCAACTCATAAAAGGGCTTGCCGATTAGTTGACAAGTTGAATCAAGTTGTGTTTGCCTGGGGCTTCAATAAAAATGTGTACTGTTTGGGATACCCAAGGACTGGAGTTGGGTAACACTGACCTAGATAGTTAATTTAGAACAACATGCTTGTGCTTTTCTTCGCTTTTTAATAAGCCTTAAGAGTCTAAGGGGGGATGTCATACCAAGGATCATTTACGTAGCTATTTGATTTTGAATTTTAAGACCCCTTGATGTACCCGTAAATATAAATAAATACATTATTTGATGAAAAAAATGTTTGGGCCTTATTCCCATTGTGCTATTAGCCCATACAAACTAATTGAATAACAGATTCACTACATGGAACAACAGATAGTCCCCCCCAAAAAAAAAAAATCTAAATGATGTTTGTTCTGAAGTCTCTGTCCTATATCTGAGAATGATCAGGAAACATGAGTTATTTTTTTGTATCCAAGCAGTCTCCATATAGAGTATACTGTACTTCCCATTCGTTTTTTTCAACTGGTACTGGGGAACCTTCGGACGAGTCTTGTTAGGCCTGTGGGCATCATAGAGCAAAGCATGTAAGTGTTTGTGAGAGTCTCACCTTTACATAGATGGGTCATATTATTGTTTTTGCCCAAACTGTTTCGGACGCTACAGACAGAAGTTGGCAGATTGACTTCAGAGTCCCAAGACGCCTGTAGAGGTGACCCTGTTCTTTGTGCACTGTCACATAGTGCAAAACGGAGGACACCGTCGCGTTCGGGAGTCTTATCTTCCCATAGAGGGGTAGTAATAGTTTGCAGACGCTACAGACGATTTGGGGGAAGACTGATTTTCGGGATGTCTCGTGGTCTAACAGACACTGCTTTAGCTCTGTTTCGCCGCAGACGAGGAAGTGTTACATAGGTGGATTAAGACGCATCCCATACAAAATTGATACATCTTTAGCTTAAACTGACAGATATTTATGGGGATTTTTGCATTATGCAAATTCAATTTCAGCAGACATTGATCTTACAAAATGGAAATCTACAACTGTTTCTGTCTTCATCTGTTTCTTTCTTGAATTTCCCCATCCTGGAGTCTGAGACCTTGCAGAATTCTGTGGTAGAGAAAAATGATATATGACCATTTTTTCATAGACACTCATCATCGTGATTTCTATAGTTTAGGCATACCTAGCTAGTTGTTGTGTTATCCCACTAGCAATAATAGTGCTTACCTAGCGTTTAGATACATTGAAAATGAATGTTATGCATAGTGTGTTGACACAAGTAGCTAGCTAATGTTAACATGCTGGGTGTGTCTCACGTATAACCCTTGGGGTACGGATACCCCGTTAACAAGGTTCAGGGAAGATAAGACCATCGGACCCAGTTAACGTTAGCTAGCTAGGTAGCTAGCTAGTAGTGACCATAGCATAATTTACAGCTTTAGGTAGCTTGTTAGCTAATCCGAAACAACTCAACAGATTGCATGGAAAGTCTATTCTGTGGTTAGTAAACTAAGCTAGCCTAGTTGGTAGGCAGATCAAAAATGCCAGCTAAAGTTTGCTAGCTAGCCACAGTTAACTGGCTAGTCAACACAGTAGGCTAGCTAGCAAGCAAATGCTAGCTCGCTAACTACCTATGCCAAATTGTCCAGCAGATGTATCCAAAAAAGCTCCTCAAATTGCATGAAAAACATACTATCTCTCTACTGTGTTGGCGATTTTGACCTACAACACTTTGCACACTGATGTTCACAACCTTGTTCTTTGTGCATTGTCACATGACGTCAGTGTTAAGACTTGGGCACATTCGAGGTCGTCCTTATTTAGAGGGTGTTGTGCAGATCTTGACAAGATGCCTTAATTCCTGCTATAAGTAAATAATTGCCCCCAATGCATCCCATCCAAAAGTGCAAATGTTCCTCAACAGTTAAACCCTTCCAAGGTTACATGATGGAATAAAAGTGTGTCTTATCATTTAAACCATTACTTAACCAAGCTTAATAGGCTGACAATTTGGCAAGCAGGAATGATTATCTCACAATTTTAACCATAACTGTTTATTAATGTGTAAAAAAAAATTATTGGCGGTTAAAGTAATTGACCAATTGTCAAATGCACCGTTAAAATGTTTTTAACAATTTAAAGTATTTTTTTAAGTGAACCGTTTGTAAACCCGTCTTTGCCATTAGGCCTGTGCATCAGACTCCAGAGGCCTTTTTTGCAGAGTTCTGTCAGTGAGGTGGTCAGTTTTCAATTGGCTAACACTAATCACAGTGGTTTGTGCAGTTTGAAATATGTTGTGGTCCATGCTATTCAGATCCTAGAGACGTCCCTACCCAATTGAAGTTGACAGTTTTTAAATGGTTAAGGTAAGAGTAAGGTTAGGGTTAGGTTAAGGTTAGGTAAGGGGTTAAGATTAGATTAGGGTTAGATGAGGACATCCCCGGGATACTGAATAGCACTGACCAATAGCACTGGTGAGTTGTTGAGATCAGTGCCATTTAAGATGAGGGAGGATGATCACTATTTTTATGAACATGGCCTTATTTCTATTACAGCATATTGGATGACTGTCATTCATATTCCATTCATCCAGCTCAATGTAACATGGATAGGTTTAGGCTCCTACATGATACTAACATTTTCCCTGTTTCCATCATGAGTTTTTTTGTGTGTTTTTTAACCTTTATTTAACTAGGCGAGTCAGTTAAGAACACCTCTTGATACTAGCCATCCCGGATCCGGGATCGTGAATACAGCCTCAAGCTCATTATCATAACGCAACGTTAACTATTCATGAAAATCGCAAATGAAATGAAATAGATATGCTAGCTCTCAAGCTTAGCCTTTTGTTAACAACACTGTCATCTCAGATTTTCAAAATATGCTTTTCAACCATAGCAAAACAAGCATTTGTGTAAGAGTATTGATAGCTAGTGTAGCATTTAGCGTAGCATTCAGCGGGCAACATTTTCACAAAAACAAGAAAAGCATTCAAATAAAATCATTTACCTTTGAAGAACTTTGGATGTTTTCAATGAGGAGACTCTCAGTTAGATAGCAAATGTTCAGTTTTTCCAAAAAGATTCTTTGTGTAGGAGAAATCGCTCCGTTTTGTTAATCACGTTTGGCTACCAAAAAACCCAGAAAATTCAGTCATCAAAACGCCAAACTTTTTTCCAAATTAAACTCCATAATATCGACTGAAACATGGCAAACGTTGTTTAGAATCAATCCTCAAGGTGTTTTTCACATATCTCTTCGATGATATATAGTTCGTGGAAGTCTGCTTTCTCCTCTGAATCACATGGAAGAATGCTTGCAGCTGAAGATTACACACCAATTTCGACAAAGGACACCGGGCGGGCACCTGGTAAATGTAGTCTCTTATGGCCAATATTCCAATGATATGCCTACAAATATGTCACAATGCTGCAGACACCTTGGGAAAATGACAGAAAGTGTAGGCTCGTTCAGGGCGCATTCACAGCCATATAAGGAGACAATGGAAAACAGCGCCTCAAAAATTTTGCTCACTTCCTGTTTGAAGTTTCATCTTGGTTTCGCCTGTAGCATCAGTTCTGTGGCACTCACAGATAATATCTTTGCAGTTTTGGAAACGTCAGAGTGTTTTCTTTCCAAAGCTGTCAATTATATGCATAGTTGAGCATCTTTTCATGACAAAATATCTTGTTTAAAACAGGAACGTTTTTTTATCCAAAAATGAAATACTGCCCCTAGAGGTTTTAAGAACAAATTCTTATTTTCAATTAGAGTGGGTTAACTGCCTGTTCAGGGGCAGAATGACAGATTTGTACCTTGTCAGCTCAGGGGGTTTGAACTTGCAACCTTCCGGTTACTAGTCCAACACTCTAACCACTAGGCTACCCTGCTACAACCTAGCCTATGAAAGAAAGTTTACAATGAAGTTGCACAGGTCGAGATAATTTTGAATAGTCAAGGTGACAGACAATGACACAATCAATACTGCCTTGCAGACTCTCACCTGCATCTAGCTAATCTAGAGTGTAATCATAAAGTCAACATTTGCAAATTAGAGTTTCTATTGGACAAATTTAGGTATGTTCATTCCCGTTTCGTTTGCCTTCGTTTAAGAAACTGTTTAAACACAATTGGCATAATGAATACACGCCTGATCCATGAGCCTCCTAAGTCAATGTACCCAGAGGAGGACAGACGCTAGCTGTCCTCCGGCTACACCATAGTGCCACTCTTGCAGATCTACAGTAGGTGACATGAATATATTTAGTATAGTTTTTTTATGTTTCACTATTTTTATTTGTATGAAATTCACTGAGGAGGATGGTTGACCTCTTCTGAGGAGCCTCCACTGGATGGGATGCTATTGTGAACTTTAATATTTGTAACAAGCATGGTATCAAGCATTCATTGTAACATCTTTGTAATGAAATGAACCAAATTGCCTTTCCTTTTCACCATCAGACCATCTTAATTCTCACTTGAATCATATTGTTTTGTGTTTAATAGGCCAAATTACACACTCTGTAAAAAAAAAAAATGACCCCAGAAGGATTTGTTCTTGCAATTTGTAGTCATTTCAGATTTAGATATGATACATTTTCACGAAGTACAGTAGCTTGGATGTAGTGAACTACTTTTTCAAAGTAGCTTTAGTTAAATAAACTCTATTTTTCTGAAGGTTAGATTTAGTGTAGCTTAACTTCTTCCAGTGTCAAGTAATTAGTAGTTTGGTAAACTGATTTCAGAGTAGCTTCCCCAACACTGGTACCCACCATCTACTGTAAATGACATGGGAGATGAATTCGCCTCCCATACAGTCAACAACCTTGTTGGTTTTGTTCATGAATGGAGAATGTGATTAATCTGATCGACTGAGGGGTGAGTCCTTCACTCCATTCGTTAATAATGGATTAGAGCAATTGTACTGACATATACACTTTTTCCCATGTTATGGCAAGTTATGCAGTATAAAAATGTTTAACTGCAGCAATAGAGACAAACAGCATGGGCTTAGCTTGGGCATTTATCAAATCTTTCATTGTCTCCTTAGGGGCGTGGTAAAGAAGGAGGTTATGCTACTGTAACAGATTGGAATAGGGTTTCAGTACAGAAGATGATAGGGGTTAGTGCTGAATATTTGAGACTGAAAGAGTTACGGATAAATAGGCAACAGGTAATTATAGACTAGATAAAAGGCAATGGTTTACGTCAGTCAGTAACAACCAGCAAGCTGCCATAGCTGTACCTGCTATACTTCACTGCAAAATCAGAAGAGGTCCTCCCTCTCCAAAAATGCTGCTGTGTAACTTTGTTCATTTTTACCATTTCCAGTCTTACCCTCCCACATTTTCTGTCAGTAGCACTAACTTGGCATACTGTAGTATCTTTCTATATTTGTTTTGTTCTTGAATGCTTGAACACAAGGATTTTGATTTGTTTTCTGGTTACTACGTGATTCCATGTGTGTTATTTCATAGTTTTGATGTCTTTTTACAATTTAGAAAATAATAAAATAAAGAAAAACCCTGGAATGAGTAGGTGTGTCCAAACGTTTGACTTGTACTGTATATGGTCAGAGAGTAGTGGCCTGAGGGCACACAGTGGGTTGTGAAATCTGTTGTAGATGTATTGTATTTTTATTTTTTTATGGTACAACTGCCTTCATTTTGCTCCATTACCGAAATCTGTGATGTTTATTATTTTTTAATAATATAATAATATATGCCATTTAGCAGACGCTTTTATCCAAAGCGACTTACAGTCATGTGTGCATACATTCTACGTATGGGTGGTCCTGGGAATCGAACCCACTACCCTGGCATTACAAGCACCATGCTCTACCAACTGAGCTACAGAACCACGTTACCTGTCAGGGTGTCACAACTTCCGCTGAAGTTAGTAACAAGACACTGCAATGACTATCCTTGTGTGTGCGTATCAGATCACCACTGATCACCACTGATAAGCCCTGTAAATATGCAAATTATTCTCCACAGACATCTGCAGTGGAACACACGCTCACAGCCTGCTCTGGCCTTCTCGTTAAGCGTATGTCGACAGATGATGTTATACCGGTTTGACAAAAAAAAGAGAGTGTGGATGTTGGATGGAGCAATGTGATTTGATCAACCAATGCAATGAAAAGGGAGCCTTTATGATGCATGTGTAGCGTTGTAGTCATAACCATTCTACAATCTGAATCACATTTTGACGATTGTCTAAAAAAAAAGTGTATTGCTTACTTAGTTAGTTGTCTTCCAGGTGCAACATAAGGTCGCAACAAACATCAGACACTGGAGTCTGTCTTTGGCCACAGCTTGTGCCCTGAGATACCTCTTCTAGCCAAGCCACCACTGTTTGTCACCATGCTGTTTTTGGCCTGCCTCGTCAGGACAGAACATGCGTGTTTAAAAAAACTGTATCGTTGTGTAAAATATGTGTTACTCTATGCCGTCATAAATGGACAGGGCCTGTCTTGTCTTCCCAATCAAATATTATATCATCATATCCTCACCCTCCCTATCCAACCCACACATAATCATAGCACAATGGCTGAAATCAAAATAATGTCAAATGTTACAACCCTCTGGGTTCGAGGAAGTTCCTTTGTCATAACACGTCTGTTGTCTGATCTGATACTGACTTACAGTGGCATTCTGTCTTAGTATTTGTTCAACAGATTGATGCTTCCTGTGTGGTAGGAATGGGTATAAGGTGGAGAAAGGTGTTGAAATGACTCCTGGCAAAGTATCAGACGTATGCTCTGTATTGGCTCACATGGCTTTCATCAGAATACATCTGCAACGGTCATCAAAGATACTCCAAACGTTTAGAATTGTTATAATGTATCCAATATTCGACTGAATTACAGCACAGAAAACATTTGACTGATATTGACACATACAGTGACTTGCGAAGGTATTCGGCCCCCTTGAACTTTGCGACCTTTTGCCACATTTCAGGCTTCAAACATAAAGATATAAAACTGTATTTTTTTGTGAAGAATCGACAACAAGTGGGACACAATCCTGAAGTGGAACGACATTTATTGGATATTTCAAACTTTTTTAACAAATCAAAAACTGAAAAATTGGGCGTGCAAAATTATTCAGCCCCTTTACTTTCAGTGCAGCAAACTCTCTCCAGAAGTTCAGTGAGGATCTCTGAATGATCCAATGTTGATCTAAATGACTAATGATGATAAATACAATCCACCTGTGTGTAATCAAGTCGCCTGGGAATTTAGTTCCACTCCTCTTCAATGGCTGTGCAAACATGCTCAATGTGGGACATGTCTAGTGAGTATGAAAGCCAGCTCCTAGGAATTACTGTGTGTACAGATCCTTGCGACATGGGGCAGTGCATTATCATGCTGAAACATGAGGTGTGAATGACGGATGAATGGTACGACAATGGGCCTCAGGATCTCCTCATGGTATCTCTTTGTGCATATTGCCATCGATAAAATGCAATTGTGTTCGTAGTCCATAGCTTATACCTGCCCATACCATAACCTCACCGCCACCATGGGACACACTGATCACATCAACAAACTGCACATGCTGTCTGCCATCTGCCCGGTACAGTTGAAACCAGGATTCACACTTCTCCAGCATGCCAGTGGCCATCGAAGGTCAGCCTTTGCCCACTGAAGTTGGTTACGACGCTGAACCGCAGTCAGGTCAAGACCCTGGTGAGGACAATGAGCACACAGATGAGTTTCTCTGAGACGGTTTCTGACATTTTCTTCAGAAATTCTTCAGTTGTGCAAACCCACAGTTTCATCAGCTGTCCGGGTGGCAGGTCTGGGGTGCAAAGGAGCAAAATAAATAAATTATTTAAATACAGTTGGGAAAGAGGTAGTTGTTTGGGCTAAATTATAGGTGGGCTATGTACAGGTGCAGTAATCTGTGAGCTGCTCTGACAGTTGGTGCTTAAATCTAGTGAGGGAGATAAGTGTTTCCAGTTTCAGAGATTTTTGTAGTTCGTTCCAGTCATTGGCAGCAGAGAACTGGAAGGAGAGGCGGCCAAAGAAAGAATTGGTTTTGGGGGTGACTAGAGAGATATACCTGCTGGAGCGTGTGCTACAGGTGGGAGATGCTATGGTGACCAGTGAGCTGAGATAAGGGGGGACTTTACCTAGCAGGGTCTTGTAGATGAAATGGAGCCAGTGGGTTTGGCGACGATAATGAAGCGAGGGCCAGCCAACGAGAGTGTACAGGTCGCAATGATGGGTAGTATATATGGGGCTATTTTGTAAATGACATCGCCAAAGTCGAGGATTGGTAGGATGGTCAGTTTTACAAGGGTATGTTTGGCAGCATGAGTGAAGGATGCTTTGTTGCGAAATAGGAAGCCAATTCTAGATTTAACTTTGGATTGGAGATGTTTGATATGGGTCTGGAAGGAGAGTTTACAGTCTAACCAGACACCTAAGTATTTGTAGTTGTCCACGTATTTTAAGTCAGAGCCGTCCAGAGTAGTGATGTTGGACAGGCGGGTAGGTGCAGGTAGCGATCGGTTGAAGAGCAGGCATTTAGTTGTACTGTATTTAAGAGCAATTGGAGGCCACGGAAGGAGAGTTGTATGGCATTGAAGCTTGCCTGGAGGGTTGTTAACACAGTGTTCCAAAGAAGGGCCAGAAGTATACAGAATGGTGTCGTCTGCGTAGAGGTGGATCAGAGACTCACCAGCAGCAAGAGCGACCTCATTGATGTATACAGAGAAGAGAGTCGGTCCAAGAATTTAACCCTGTGGCTCCCCCATAGAGACTGCCAGAGGTCCGGACAGCAGACCCTCCGATTTGACACACTGAACTCTATCAGAGAAGTAGTTGGTGAACCAAGCGAGGCAATCATTTGAGAAACCAAGGCTGTCGAGTCTGCCGATGAGGATGTGGTGATTGACAGAGTTGAAAGCCTTGGCCAGATCAATGAATACGGCTGCACAGTAATGTTTCTTATCGATGGCGGTTAAGATACCGTTTAGGACCTTGAGCGTGGCTGAGGTGCACCCATGACCAGCTCTGAAACCAGATTGCATAGCAGAGAAGGTATGGTGAGATTCAAAATGGTCGGTAATCTGTTTGTTGACTTGGCTTTCGAAGACCTTAGAAAGGCATGGTAGGATAGATATAGGTCTGTAGCAGTTTGGGTCAAGAGTGTCCCCCCCTTTGAAGAGGGGGATGACCGCAGCTGCTTTCCAATCTTTGGGAATCTCAGACGACACGAAAGAGATGTTGAACAGGCTAGTAATAGGGGTGGCAACAATTTCAGCAGATAATTTTAGAAAGAAAGGGTCCAGATTGTCTAGCCCGGCTGATTTGTAGGGGTCCAGATTTTGCAGCTCTTTCAGAACATCAGCTGAATGGATTTGGGAGAAGGAGAAATGGGGAAGGCTTGGGCGAGTTGCTGTTGGGAGTGCAGTGCTGTTGACCGGGGTAGGAGTAGCCAGGTGGAAAGCATGGCCAGCCGTAGAAAAATGCTTATTGAAATTCTCAATTATGGTGGATTTATCAGTGGTGACAGTGTTTCCTATCTTCAGTGCAGTGAGCAGCTGGGAGGAGGTGTTCTTATTCTCCATGGACTTTACAGTGTCCCAGAACATTTTTGAGTTCATGTTGCAGGAAGCAAATTTCTGCTTGAAAAAGCTAACCTTGGCTTTTCTAACTGCCTGTGTATAATGGTTTCTACCTTCCCTGAACAGCTGCATATCACGGGGGCTGTTCGATGCTAATGCAGAACGCCATAGGATATTTTTGTGTTGGTTAAGGGCAGTCAGGTCTGGGGAGAACCAAGGGCTATACCTGTTCCTGGTTCTACATTTCTTGAATGGGGCATGTTTATTTAAGATGGTTAGGAAGGCATTTTTTTTAATATCCAGGCATCCTCTACTGACGGGATGAGATCAATATCCTTCCAGGATACCCCGGCCAGGTCGATTAGAAAGACCTGCTCGCTGAAGTGTTTCAGGGAGCGTTTTACAGTGATGAGTGGAGGTCGTTTGACCGCTGACCCATTATGGATGCAGGCAATGAGGCAGTGATCGCTGAGATCTTGGTTGAAGATAGCAGAGGTGTATTTAGAGGGGAAGTTGGTTAGGATGATATCTATGAGGGTGCCCGTGTTTAAGGCGTTGGGGAGGTACCTGGTAGGTTCATTGATAATTTGTGTGAGATTGAGGGCAACAAGTTTAGATTGTAGGATGGCTGGGGTGTTAAGCATGTTCCAGTTTAGGTCGCCTAGCAGCATGAGCTCTGAAGATAGATGGGGGGCAATCAGTTCACATATGGTGTCCAGAGCACAGCTGGGGGCAGAGGGTGGTCTATAGCAGGCGGCAACGGTGAGAGACTTGTTTTTAGAGAGGTGGATTTTTAAAAGTAGAAGTTCAAATTGTTTGGGTACAGACCTGGATAGTAGGACAGAACATTGCATTAGATTGCAACACTGCCCCCTTTGGCAGTTCTATCTTGTCTGAAAATGTTGTAGTTTGGAATTAATATTAAAATTTCTGAATTTTTTGTGGTCTTCCTAAGCCAGGATTCAGACACAGCTAGAACATCCGGGTTGGCAGAGTGTGCTAAAGCAGTGAATAGAACACACTTAGGGAGGAGGCTTCTAATGTTAACATGCATGAAACCAAGGTTATTACATTTACATTACATTTAAGTCATTTAGCAGACGCTCTTATCCAGAGCGACTTACAATTTGGTGCATACACCTTATGACAACCAGTGGAACAGCCACTTGCATCTAAATCTTGTTGGGGGAGAAGGGGGGTGAGAAGGATTACTTACCCTTACTTACCCTATCCTAGGTATTCCTTGAAGAGGTGGGGTTTCAGGTGTCTCCGGAAGGTGGTGATTGACTCCGCTGTCCTGGCGTCGTGAGGGAGTTTGTTCCACCATTGGGGGCCAGAGCAGCGAACAGTTTTGACTGGGCTGAGCGGGAACTGTACTTCCTCAGTGGTAGGGAGGCGAGCAGGCCAGAGGTGGATGAACGCAGTGCCCTTGTTTGGGTGTAGGGCCTGATCAGAGCCTGGAGGTACTGAGGTGCCGTTCCCCTCACAGCTCCGTAGGCGAGCACCATGGTCTTGTAGCGGATGCGAGCTTCAACTGGAAGCCAGTGGAGAGAGCGGAGGAGCGGGGTGACGTGAGAGAACTTGGGAAGGTTGAACACCAGACGGGCTGCGGCGTTCTGGATGAGTTGTAGGGTTTAATGGCACAGGCAGGGAGCCCAGCCAACAGCGAGTTGCAGTAATCAAGACGGGAGATGACAAGTGCCTGGATTAGGACCTGCGCCGCTTCCTGTGTGAGGCAGGGTCGTACTCTGCGGATGTTGTAGAGCATGAACCTACAGGAACGGGACACCGCCTTGATGTTAGTTGAGAACGTCAGGGTGTTGTCCAGGATCACGCCAAGGTTCTTAGCGCTCTGGGAGGAGGACACAATGGAGTTGTCAACCGTGATGGCGAGATCATGGAACGGGCAGTCCTTCCCCGGGAGGAAGAGGAGCTCCGTCTTGCTGAGGTTCAGCTTGAGGTGGTGATCCGTCATCCACACTGATATGTCTGCCAGACATGCAGAGATGCGATTCGCCACCTGGTCATCAGAAGGGGGAAAGGAGAAGATTAATTGTGTGTCGTCTGCATAGCAATGATAGGAGAGACCATGTGAGGTTATGACAGAGCCAAGTGACTTGGTGTATAGCGAGAATAAGAGAGGGCCTAGAACAGAGCCCTGGGGACACCAGTGGTGAGAGCGCGTGGTGAGGAGACAGATTCTCGCCACGCCACCTGGTAGGAGCGACCTGTCAGGTAGGACGCAATCCAAGCGTGGGCCGCGCCGGGAGATGCCCAACTCGGAGAGGGTGGAGAGGAGGATCTGATGGTTCACAGTATCGAAGGCAGCCGATAGGTCTAGAAGGATGAGAGCAGAGGAGAGAGAGTTAGCTTTAGCAGTGCGGAGCGCCTCCGTGATACAGAGAAGAGCAGTCTCAGTTGAATGACTAGTCTTGAAACCTGACTGATTTGGATCAAGAAGGTCATTCTGAGAGAGATAGCGGTAGAGCTGGCCAAGGACGGCACGCTCAAGAGTTTTGGAGAGAAAAGAGAGAAGGGATACTGGTCTGTAGTTGTTGACATCGGAGGGATCGAGTGTAGGTTTTTTCAGAAGGGGTGCAACTCTCGCTCTCTTGAAGACGGGAGGGACGTAGCCAGCGGTCAGGGATGAGTTGATGAGCGAGGTGAGGTAAGGGAGAAGGTCTCCGGAAATGGTCTGGAGAAGAGAGGAGGGGATAGGGTCAAGCGGGCAGGTTGTTGGGCGGCCGGCCGTCACAAGACGCGAGATTTCATCTGGAGAGAGAGGGAGAAAGAGGTCAGAGCATAGGGTAGGGCAGTGTGAGCAGAACCAGCGGTGTCGTTTGACTTAGCAAACGAGGATCGGATGTCATCGACCTTCTTTTCAAAATGGTTGACGAAGTCATCTGCAGAGAGGGAGGAGGGAGGGGGGATTCAGGAGGGAGGAGAAGGTGGCAAAGAGCTTCCTAGGGTTAGAGGCAGATGCTTGGAATTTAGAATGGTAGAAAGTGGCTTTAGCAGCAGAGACAGAGGAGGAAAATGTAGAGAGGAGGGAGTGAAAGGATGCCAGGTCCGCAGGGGGCGGTTTTCCTCCATTTCCGCTCGGCTGCCCGGAGCCCTGTTCTGTGAGCTCGCAATGAGTCGTCGAGCCACGGAGCGGGAGGGGAGGACCGAGCCGGCCTGGAGGATAGGGGACATAGGGAGTCAAAGGATGCAGTAAGGGAGGAGAGGAGGGTTGAGGAGGCAGAATCAGGAGATAGGTTGGAGAAAGTTTGAGCAGAGGGAAGAGAAGATAGGATGGAAGAGGAGAGAGTAGCGGGGGAGAGAGAGCGAAGATTGGGACGGCGCGATACCATCCGAGTAGGGGCAGTGTGGGAAGTGTTGGATGAGAGCGAGAGGGAAAAGGATACAAGGTAGTGGTCGGAGACTTGGAGGGGAGTTGCAATGAGGTTAGTGGAAGAACAGCATCTAGTAAAGATGAGGTCAAGCGTATTGCCTGCCTTGTGAGTAGGGGGAGGGTGAGAGGGTGAGGTCAAAAGAGGAGAGGAGTGGAAAGAAGGAGGCAGAGAGGAATGAGTCAAAGGTAGACGTGGGGAGGTTAAAGTCGCCCAGAACTGTGAGAGGTGAGCCGTCCTCAGGAAAGGAGCTTATCAAGGCATCAAGCTCATTGATGAACTCTCCGAGGAACCTGGAGGGCGATAAATGATAAGGATGTTAAGCTTGAAAGGGCTGGTAACTGTGACAGCATGGAATTCAAAGGAGGCAATAGACAGATGGGTAAGGGAGAAAGAGAGAAAGACCACTTGGGAGAGATGAGGATCCCGGTGCCACCACCCCGCTGACCAGAAGCTCTCGGGGTGTGCGAGAACACGTGGGCGGACGAGGAGAGAGCAGTAGGAGTAGCAGTGTTATCTGTGGTGATCCATGTTTCCGTCAGTGCCAAGAAGTCAAGGGACTGGAGGGAGGCATAGGCTGAGATGAACTCTGCCTTGTTGGCCACAGATTGGCAGTTCCAGAGGCTACCAGAGACCTGGAACTCCACGTGGGTCGTACGCTGGGACCACCAGGTTAGGGTGGTCGCGGCCACGCGGTGTGGAGCGTTTGTATGGTCTGTGCAGAGAGGAGAGAACAGGGATAGACAGACACATAGTTGACAGGCTACAGAAAAGGCTACGCTAATGCAAGGAAATTGGAATGACAAGCGGACTACACGTCTCGAATGTTCAGAAAGTTAAGCTTACGTAGCAAGAATCTTATTGACTAAAATGATTAAAATGATACAGTACTGCTGAAGTAGGCTAGCTGGCAGTAGCTGCGTTGTTGACACTACACTAATCAAGTCGTTCCGTTGAGTGTAATAATTCTACAGTGCTGCTATTCGGGGCTAGCTGGCTAGCTAGCAGTGTTGTTTACGTTACGTTGAGTTAAAAGAACGACAATAGCTGGCTAGCTAACCTAGGAAATCGGTCTAGACTACACAATTATCTTTGAAACAAAGACGGCTATGCAGCTAGCCACGATCAAACAAATCAAACCGCTGCACTGCAATGAAACGAAACGAAAATGTGAAACCACCTGACCGGGTTGTTGAATTCAAAACAGCAGACGTTGGCTAGCTGTTAGCAGTTAGCTGTTGGCTAGCTAGCAGAGTCTCCTACGTTAAGGATGACAAATAGCTGGCTAGCGAACCTCAGTGAATTAAGATAATCACTCCAAGGCTACACACACTAAACTACACAATTATCTTGGAAACAAAGACAGCTATGTAGCTAGCTAACACTGAACTAATCAAGTCGTACAGTTGAGTGAATAGCACTACAGTGATGCTAATCTGTGTGCGTTAGCTAGCTCCTGGGCGAATAGCAGTGAAGGCTACGTTAGGGCGACGAAATACGATAATTATGCAATTATCTCTGATACAAGGACGGCTATGTAGCTAGCTAAGAAGAATTGCTAAGATTAGACAAATCAACCGTTGTACTATAATGAAATGTAATGAAAAAGTTATAAAAAGTTATACAACCTGCAGAGCGAAGTGCGAATGCGACCGCTCGCTCCAACCGGAACCGGAACCGGTTACAGAAGTCGTCAAAAGAGAGCGCCTGGGGAATAGGAGTGGAGATAGGGCCTGGATTCACCTCTACATCGCCAGAGGAACATAGGAGGAGTAGAATAAGGGTGCGACTAAAAGCAATAAGAATTGGTCGTCTAGAACGTCTGGAACAGAGAGTAAAAGGAGGTTTCTGGGGGCGATAAAATAGCATCAAGGTATAATGTACAGACAAAGTTATGATAGGATGTGAATACAGTGGAGGTAAACCTAGGTATTGAGTGATGAAGAGAGAGATATTGTCTCTAGAAACATCATTGAAACCAGGAGATGTCATTGCATGTGTGGGTGGTGGATCTAATAGGTTGGATAAGGTATAGTGAGCAGGACTAGAGGCTCTACAGTGAAATAAGCCAATAAACACTAACCAGAACAGCAATGGACAAGACATATTGACATTAAGGAGAGGCATGCTTAGTCGAGTGATCAAAAGGGTCCAGTGAGTGGAGAGGTTGGTTGGGGGTCACGGCGATTTAGACAGCTAGCCAGGCCATCGGTAGCAAGCTAGCATAGGATGGAGGTCTGTTATTAGCCACCTCTTGCATTCCGTCAGTAGATTAGTGGGGTTCCATGTGGTAGAGGGGATTAATCCAAATCACACAACAACAACAAATAAAAACAATAGATATAGGAAAACATAATAATAATAAAGTTCCCGCTCAGCCCAGTCAAAACTGTTCGCTGCTCTGGCCCCCCAATGGTGGAACAAACTCCCTCACGGCGCCAGGACAGCGGAGTCAATCACCACCTTCCGGAGACACCTGAAACCCCACCTCTTTAAGGAATACCTAGGATAGGATAAAGTAATCCTTCTCACCCCCCTTAAAAGATTTAGATGCACTTCTGTAAAGTGGCTGTTCCACTGGATGTCATAAGGTGAATGCACCAATTTGTAAGTCGCTCTGGATAAGAGTGTCTGCTAAATGACTTAAATGTAAATGTAAATGTAAATAAAAATAAATAAATAAATTGTCCGATTGTCTATTCAGATAGCAGCCGGTAAGACAGCTAACGGTTAGCAGGCCGCAGATGGGCATTCAGGTAACGTCGCGACGGAGGAGCCAGTCGGATAACTCCTTCGGGTAGATAACGTCGGCAGTCCAGTTGTGAAGGCCCGGTGGGGTTCCGCGTAGGCAGTAAAACGGGTCCGGATAGGTGACTGCAGCCCAGGAGTGATTGATGGAACTCAGGAGTGATTGATGGAGCTGGCTAGCTCCGGAATAATTGATTGTTACGGAGTCTAGTTGATCGACTAACCGGACTGTTCCCCGGACTCCAGTTGTAGCCATTCGTAAAATGCACAAACAAGGCTATTGAACCTGACATTGGTGTCTGTCGTTATTCCTTTATCTAACATATCATACTGAAACATTGATGTTTGATCCGGAATCGGCGAAAGCCGATAGTCACACGGATAGCAGCTAGCTAGCTGTGAGATCCAGGTATGAATGTCCAGAGAGCAGTTGAAATCCAGGGACATGGAGAGAAAAATTGGTCTGGTATGTTCCGTTCCGAGCCGCGCTGCGCTGCGCCGTACAAAACTGGCGATAGATTTTAGAGCTGAAGGATAGCTGATGACCACAAACCGTGGTTAGCTGAATACTAACGATTTGCCAGTAAAGAAGCTAACTAGCTTCTGAACTAGCTTCTGATTAGCTTCTGGATTAGCTTCTGGGCTAGCTTCTGGCTAGCTCCTGGCTAGCTTCTGGCTAGTTTCTGGCTAGCTTCTTGGAGGATTATAGATTTGAGGTAAATAATACTTTTTTATAAATATAAATTGGTGAGGCGGGTTTCTTGACATTCTCTCAACCAGCTTCACATTTTCCAACAGTCTTGAAGGAGTTCTCACATATGTTGAGTACTTGTTGGCTGCTTTTCCTTCACTTTGTGGTTCAACTCATCCCAAACCATCTCAACTGGGTTGAGGTTGGGTGATTGTGGAGTCCAGGTCATCTGATGCAGCACTCCATCACTCTCCTTATTGGTCAAATAGCTCTTACACAGCCTGGAGGTGTGTTGGATCATTGTCCTGTTGATAAACAAACGATAGTCCCACTAAATGCAAACCAGATGGGATGGCGTATCGCTGCAGAATGCTGTGGTAACCATGCTGGTTAAGTGTGCCTTGAATTCTAAATAAATCACAGACAGTGTCACCAGCAAAGCATCCCTACACCATCACTCCATGCTTCACGGTGGGAACCACACATGCGGAGACCTACTCTGCTTCTTACAAAGACAGGGCGGTTTGAAACAAAAATCTCAAATTTTGCAGTTAATCATGAAGTTAGCCCGAAAACAAATCAACATTTATTTCATATTTGAGATTATTTTATGTAGCCAGCTCTCATCAAGGCAAAGGGTGGCTACATTGAAGAATCTCAAATATAAAATAAATGTTGATTTGTTTTCTGGTTAACTACATGATTCCATATGTGTTATTTCATCGTTTTGATTTCTTCACTATTATGTAGAAAATAGTCAAATAAAGAAAAACCCTGGAATGAGTAGGTGTGTCCAAACTTTTGACTAGTGCTGTCTGTGGTAGTAGAGTGGTGTCCTGAGGGCACACACTTAATGTGTTGTGAAATCTGTTGTGAATGTATTGTAATGGTTTTAAAATTGTATAACTGCCTTCATTTAGCTTGACCCCAGGAAGATTAACTGCTGCCTTGGCAGCAGCTAATGGGGATCCATAATAAATGCAAATACAAACACAAATACAGACACACGGCAGGTAGTCTAGCTGTTAGAGCGTCGGGGCCAGTATCCGAAAGGTCACTAGTACGAATCCCTGAGCCGACAAGATAAAAACACTGTTGATGTGCCCTTGACCAAGGCCTTAGCCCTAAGTGCTGCAGGGTTGATGTTGATAATGGCTGGCCATGACCCTACTCTCTGAGGTTGTCTCAGTTGGGATATACCAAAAAAACACATTTCCATTTCACACATGCGTACTGTATAGCACACATTAACATTTGTGAAATAGGACAATTATATGCACCCACTAAAATTCTTATTACACACATCTTTCTGCCTAAAACCATGTTTCAGCTTGCACCCACCTACTGCAGGTTTTTTGAATTGCTCAGCTGTGTATGACATCACCCATTTCAGCCTACTCTTGCCCTCCCGCCCATAAATACTGTAGCCGAAGCCAGCACAAGTCTCTTCAGCTGTGTTTTCACCTCAGGTGGACTGTGTCTGTACTGTATTTAGGGACAAGCCAACACTCCGTGGCATCGGAGTACCATATCAGCTCACACATCTGGATACAATATGGGGACTAGAAGTACCTGTCTGCTCATCACACTGGTAAGGTTTCATGTTGGAAATCAATAATCTGCTGAATAGAGGGTCATTGGAGAGGGTCACAGTGGTTTATCATGCTCAACCATTTACTTGGATATAGTTTGGGATGGGACTTTCTGTGTTCATTCAGACTAGGATTGGAATAGCATATTTAAATCAAATGTATCATACTGATTAAGTAACCAGAGTTTAAGCATTTTGTGTTGAAGATATAGTGCTTTAGATCTTTGGGTCTGGAAGGTGGGCGAAATCTGGAAGTGTGAATTTTTTTTTTAGCAGTGTTTAGTAACCAATATACAGTCTTACATTCATGTGCTCCTTCTCTGGTTCAGGCTGTTGAAGAGCTCCAGACTGCTTTTCAGTCACCACAAGCCTCCGTTTATGGTCGCAAACTGGTCTTGAGTGTTCAAAAAAACTAAATTCATAACCTTTAATACATCTGTTGGCTTATCCATTGAAAATGTGTAATCCTATAAATACCTACAGGTTAAGTCAGAAGTTTACATACACCTTAGCCAAATATATTTAAACTCAGTATTTCACAATTCCTGACATTTAATCCTAGTAAAAATTCACTCTCTTCGGTCAGTTAGGATCACCACTTTATTTTAAGAATATGAAATGTCAGAATAATAGTAGAGAGAATGGTTTATTTCAGCCTCTATTTCTTTCATCACATTCCCAGGGGGTAAGAAGTTTACATACACTCAATTAGTATTTGGTAGCATTGCCTTTAAATTGTTTAACTTGGATCAAACATTTCGGGTAGCCTTCCACAAGCTTCCCACAATAAGTTGGGTGAATTTTGGCCCATTCCTCCTGACAGAGCTGGTGTAACTGAGTCAGGTTTGTAGGCCTCCTTGCTAGCACACGCCTTTTCAGTTCTGCCCACACATTTTCTATGGGATTGAGATTTGTGACGGCCACTCCAATACCTTGAATATGTTGTGCCATTTTGCCACAACTTTGGAAGTATGTTTGGTGTCATTGTCCATTTGGAAGACCCATTTGCGACCAAGCGTTAACTTCCTGACTGATGTCTTGAGATGTTGCTTCAATATATCCACACAATTTGCATTCCTCATGTTGCCATCTATTTTGTGAAGTGCACCAGTCCCTCCTGCAGCAAAGCACCCCCACAACATGTTGCTGCCAACCCCTTGCTTCACGGATGGGATGGAGTTCTTCTGCTTGCAAGCCTCCCCCTTTTTCCTCCGAATATAATGATGGTCCTTATGTAATACATGTATCACTAGCCACTTTAACTATGCCACTTTGTTTACTTTGTCTACATACTCATCTCATATGTATATACTGTACTCGATACCATCTACTGTATGCTGCCCTGTACCATCACTCATTCATATATCCTTATGTACATATTCTTTATCCCCTTACACTGTGTATAAGACAGTAGTTTTGGAATTGTTAGTTAGATTACTTGTTGGTTATCACTGCATTGTCGGAACTAGAAGCACAAGCATTTCGCTACACTCGCATTAACATCTGCTAACCATGTGTATGTGACAAATAAAATTTGATTTGATTTGATTTGATTTGGTCATTATGGCCTAACGACTTGTGAGGCATCTGTTTCTCAAACTAGACACTCTAATGCACTTGTCCTCTTTCTCAGTTGTGCACCGGGGCCTCCCACTCCTCTTTCTATTCTGGTTAGAGCCAGTTTGCGCTGTTCTGTGAAGGGAGTGGTACACGGCGTTAGACTGACGAGATTCAAAAGAAAGTTATTTGTTTCTGGCCATTTTGAGCCTGTAATCGAACCCACAAATCTAAAGACCAGTTTTATTCCTTCTGTAACCAGCACAACAGTTTTCATCTGTGCTGACATAATTACAAAAGTGTTTTCTAATGATCAATTAGCCTCTTAAAATTCTAAACTAACACAGCGTGCCATTGGAACACATGAGTGATGGTTACAGATAATGGGCCTCTGTACGCCTACGTAGATAATCCATTAGCAATCAGCCGTTTCAAGTTACAACGATCATTTACAACATTAACAATGTCTACAGTGTGTTTCTGATCAATTTGATGTTATTTTAATGGACAAAAATATGTACTCTTTCTTCGTTCAAAAACAAGGACATTTCTAAGTGACGCTAAACTTTTGAACAGTAGTTTATACAAATGTATATATAGAGAATGAGATGGTGGTGAGATGAGCTCAGCTAAATGTCTTTATGTTCCCATGGCTTTCAGTCCCATTCATTCTTATGTACACTTTAACCGTACCATATTGAGCCCCTACTCACAATAGAGACAGGCTCACCTTTCAGGGAAATACATTTTTTTAACCAATGCATCTGTTCTTGTCTGGTTTGCTCTGTAGTGTCTGGGGATTGTCAGTGTGTCCTCTGAAGAGTTACTGCATCGGCAGAAGAGAATCTGGATTGTAGACTCTTTTAAGATAGAAGAGGCGAGGCCCGGACCTTATCCTTATGTACTGGGGAAAGTAAGTAAAGATCCCACACTCTTTTGTCGAGAGGGAAATGCCTCCTTTTTCTATGTAATCACATGTGCATTGATACAAACACACACACACATGGTCGAACAAGTAGGCGGACGGACGGACACGGGTGCACATGCACACCCATGCGTGCACATGCACGCATACGCAAACACACACACACACAAATTCATGCACTGAATGTATGTTTTGTTTCAGGTTCATATTGAGAAGGCGTTCCGTGTGGGTTTCCATCTACATGGTCAAGGGGTTGATCTGGATCCCAGAGGAAAACTGTCCATCAATACAGACACCGGAGATATCTTAGTTCATGGAGAACTAGACTACGAGCTTCACCAGAAACTTAAGGTGGGTGAATGGAACTCATTAACCATTAAAAAAAAGACAATTAAAATATATATTTTTAATGACATTTACAATTGGCCAAATAATTGATTTGAAACAATTCTAATTCTATCAATTTTAATTACACTGAACAGAATATAAACGCAACATGTAAGGTGTTAATCCCATGTTTCATGAGCTGCAATAGAAAATCCCAGAAATGTTTCATATGCACAAAAAGCGTATTTCTCTCAAATTTTGTGCACATGGAGAAGCTGATTAAACAGCATGATATTACACATTTGCACCTTGTGTATACATTGTTTTTTCTCAGAGGCTATCCATCATTTTTTATTTGACCTTTATTTAACTAGGTAGGTCAGTTAATTAAGAACAAATTCTTTATTTTCAATGACGGCCTAAGAAGAGTGGGTTAACTGCCTTGTTCAGGGGAAGAACAACAGATTTGTACCTTGTCAGCTCGGGGATTCGATCTTGAAACCTTTTGATTACTAGTCCAACGCTCTAACCACTAGGCTACCTGCCGCCACATTGCCCAGTCTGCGCTATCAAAACAATCTTGAAGCATGGATTCCGATAGGTCAGCCCAATGTTGAATCGACCTTAGTAATAATAATAATAATAATAATAATAATAATAATAATAATATAATATAATAATAATAATAATAATAATAATAATAATAATAATAATAATAATAAATAATAATAATAATTATAATAATAATATAATAATAATAAAATAATAATATATGCCATTTAGCAGACGCTCACCCATTTTGTCTGATATATTACGAATTACAAATCATATAATAATATATGCCATTTAGCAGACGCTTTTATCCAAAGCGACTTACAGTCATGTGTGCATACATTCTACGTATGGGTGGTCCCGGGAATCGAACCCACTACCCTGGCGTTACAAGCGCCATGCTCTACCAACTGTGCTACAGAAGGACCTAGTACCGGTAATTCCTGTTTGAGGTTCTGTCTATAGGAAGGGAGGAGAAAAAATGTAGTCGTGATCGTGATCTGATTTGCTGAAGGGAGCGCAGGGGAGGGCCTTGTAGCCATCTCAGAAGGGGAGTAACAGTGCTTTAGTGTTTTTGCGCAAGAGTCAAATGTGTCAATGTGTTGATACAACTTCGGTAGAGTTTTCCTCAAATTTGCTTTGTTAAATCCCTTAGCTACAAAAAATGCGGCCTCAGTACATGTGGTTTCCAGTTTGCACAGAGAGAATAGGGACTGTAAACATACTCATAGAATCATGGCTCTCTCAGGATATACTGTCCCCGTCCATACAGCCAGCTAGGTTCTCAGTACATCGCGCAGACAGGAATAAAGAACTGTCCTGGAAGTAAAAAGACAGTATGTTTAATGATTAACTACTCGTGGTGTTTTAACCCTCGCAAGGCTGCCGGCCCAGACAGCATTCCTAGCCGCGTCCTCAGAGTCTGCTGTCCCCACTTGCTTCAAGATGTCCACCATTGTTCCTGAAAGCACCCGAGAAAGCAAAGGTCACTGAACTAAATGACTATGCCCCACAGCACTCACTTCTGTCATTACGAAGTGCTTTGAGAGGCTAGTTAAGGATCTTATCGCCTCTACCTTCCCTGACAACCTAGACCCACTTTAATTTGCATACGGCCCCAATAGATGCAATCCCTATCGCATTGCACACTGCCCTATCCCATCTGGACAAGAGAAATACCTATGTAAGAATGCTGTTCATTGACTATAGCTCAGCCTTCAACACCACAATTACCCTCCAAGCTCATCATTAAGCTCGCGGCCCTAGGTCTGAACCCCTCCCCGTGCAACTGGGTCCTGGACTGCCTGACGGGCCTCCCCCAGGTGTTGAACACCTCCACTACACTGATCCTCGTAAAAGCAGGGGAGCTGGTTCTACTCTGTTTGGCCATTTTCTGCTGCTTTTGTCGTGAAAAACTGAGCGGGTCGAACATAACAAGTCAAACCTGTAACCCATAGATAGACAGGCTAGGAATGTTTTAACAACGGAATTTTGCATTCAATCGTCCCACCCTGTTGCATACATCAAGCTTCCATTCCCCATCACAAGGGGATTCATGGACGAGTTAACTAGTAAATACCAGTTGGAGGGCCATTCAAGTGGTTTTTTTTCACACTTGGTTACGAACACACCACACCATAACACCGCTAACCATTCACTGTATAACAAATATTAATTTCAAGACCTATACTTTGACATATTGTGGAATGTTGTACGGTGTACAGTTTTTGTTTCAATCGATAAAAATGTAAATACAAAATATAGAAAAACAGTGCCCAATCTCTCATTACTTCATTCAACTGAAGAGAGACACTTGAAGAGTTGAATTCCAAAACACCAGCTGTGGAAAAGGTATTCAATTGTCATAATAGAGTAAAAGTACAGATACCTTAATTAATAGAAAATGACTCAAGTAAAAGTGAAAGACACCCAGTAAAATACTACGTGGTTTTAAATATACTTAAGTATCAAAAGTAAATGGAATTGCCTAAATGTACTTAAGTATCAAAAACAAAAGTATAAATAATTTTAAATTCCTTATATTAAGCAAGACAGATGGCACAATTTCTTTTCTTTTTTTCTTTTCGGATAGCCAGGGGCACACTCCCACACTCAGACATTTACAAACGAAGCAATTATGTTTAATGAGTCTGCCAGATCAGACGCAGTAGGGATGACCAGGGATGTTCTCTTGATAAGTGTGTGAATGGGACCATTTTCCTGTCAAAATGTGATGAGTACTTTTGGCTGTCAGGGAAAAAGTACATTCATTTTCTTTAGGAATGTAGTGAAGTAAAACAAAAACATACTGTATATATCTCATAGTAAAGTAAAGTACAGATACCCCAGAAAACTACTTAATTAGTACTTGTGTACTAATTAGTACTGTGGTCCTTCTGTAGCTCAGTTGGTAGAGCATTGGCGCTTGTAACGCCAGGGTAGTGGGTTCGATTCCCGGGACCACCCATACGTAGAATGTATGCACACATGACTGTAAGTCGCTTTGGATAAAAGCGTCCGCTAAATGGCATATATTATTATTATTATTATATTATTACTTTAAAATAGTTTTATTCAAGTAATTTACACCATTGCAAAACATTATATATCTATTTTCAGAAATGTTGGTAAATTTTCTTTAACTGTTTAAATAAATTCTTAAAGAAATTGGTGTCTTTTTCACTGTCTAATCATGACACGTGGTTGTTATTTTCCACCTAGAGGAACATCTACCTATCTGAGATTGATGTTCATTGACTACATCTCAGCTTTCAAAATCATAGTGCCATCCAAGCTTATCACTAAGCTCAGGACCCTGGGACTAAACACCTCCCTCTACAACTGGATCCTGGACTTCCTGACGGGCCACCCCCAGGTGGCGAGGCTAGGCAACAATCCATCCCCCATGCTGAACTTCAACACAGGGGCCCCTCATGGGTTTGCGCTTAGTCCCCTCCTGTTCTCCCACTATTGCGTGGCCATGCAAGACCCCAATAGTTTGCCGACGACACAAAGGCTGATAACACAGATGACATTGAGACAGCTTATACGGAGGAGGTCAAAGACCTGGCAGTGTGGTGCCAGGACAACAACCTCCACCTCAACTTCAGTAAGACAAAGGAGCTGATCGTAGACTTCAGGAAACTGAAATGGGGGCAAGCATCGACAGGCTGTAGTGGAGCGGGTCCTCGGTGTCCACATCACTAAGGATCTATCATGGTCTACACACGCCAACACAGTCTTGAAGAGGACACGACAACGCCTCGTCCCGCTCAGCAGGCTGAAAGATTTGGCTTGGGCCCTCAGATCCTCGAACATTTCTACAGCTGCTTCATTGAGCGCATCATGACCGGCTACATCACCGCTTGGTATGGGAACTGCTTGGCATCCGACCACAAGGGACTACATAGGGTAGTGTTTACGTCCCAGTAGATCACTGGGGCCGAGTTCCCTGCCATCCAGGAGCTCTAACCCAGGCAGTGTCAGAGGAAGGTCCTAAAAATTGTCAAAGACTCCAGCCACCCACGCCACATGTTCTCTTTGTTACCGCATGGCAAGTGGTACCGATGCACCAAGTCTGAAACCAAAAGGACCCTGAAAAGCTTCTACCCCCAAGCCATAACGATGCTAAATAGTTAGTTAAACATTTAATCAAATAGCTGTATTGACCCTTTTTACACTTTTTTGACTCATCATACAGTGGGGCAAAAATGATTTAGTCAGCCACCAATTGTGCAAGTTCTCCCACTTAAAAAGATGAGAGATGCCTGTAATTTTCACAAATGTACACTAACCCTAACCCTAAACCTATGTCAGACAAAATGAGAAGAAAAAAATCCAGAAAATCACATTGTAGGATTTTTTATGAATTTATTTGCAAATTATGGTGGAAAATAAGTATTTGGTCAATAACAAAAGTTTATCTCAATACTTTGTTATGTACCCTTTGTTGGCAATGACAGAAGTCAAACATTTTCTGTATGTCTTCACAAGGTTTTCACACACTGTTGCTGGCATTTTGGCCCATTCCTCCATGCAGATCTCCTCTGGAGCAGTGATGTTTTGGGGCTGTTGCTGGGCAACACGGACTTTCAACTCCCTCCAAAGATTTTCTGTGGGGTTGGCTAGGCCACTCCAGGACCTTGAAATGCTTCTTACGAAGCCACTCCTTCGTTGCCCGGGCGGTGTGTTTGGGATCATTGTCATGCTGAACGACCCAGCCACGTTTCATCTTCAATGCCCTTGCTGATGGAAGGAGGTTTTCACTCAAAATCTCACTATACATGGCTCCATTCATTCTTTCCTTTACATGGATCAGTCGTCCTGGTCCCTTTGCAGAGAAACATCCCCAAAGCATGATGTTTCCACCCCCATGCTTCACAGTAGGTATGGTGTTCTTTGGATGCAACTCAGCATTATTTGTCCTCCAAACACGACAAGTTGACTTTTTACCAAAAAGTTATATTTTGGTTTCATCTGACCATATGACATTCTCCCAATCTTCTTATAGATCATCCAAATGCTCTCTAGCAAACTTCAGACGGGCCTGAACATGTACTGGCTTAAGCAGGGGGACACAGCTGGCACTGCAGGATTTGAGTCCCTAGCGGCGTAGTGCGTTACTGGTGGTAGGCTTTGTTACTTTGGTCCCAGCTCTCTGCAGGTCATTCACTAGGTCCCCCCGTGTGGTTCTGGGATTTTTGCTCATCGTTCTTGTGATCATTTTGACCCCACGGGGTGAGATCTTGCGTGGAGCACCAGATCGAGGGAGATTATCAGTGGTCTTGTATGTCTTCCATGTCTTCCGTGTCCTAATAATTGCTCCCACAGTTGATTTCTTCAAACCAAGCTGCTTACCTATTGCAGATTCAGTCTTCCCAGCCTGGTGCAGGTCTACAATTTTGTTTCTGGTGTCCTTTGACAGCTCTTTGGTCTTGGCCATAGTGGAGTTTGGAGTGTGACTGTTTGAGGTTGTGGACAAGTGTCTTTTATACTGATAACAAGTTCAAACAGGTGCCATTAATACAGGTAACGAGTGGAGGACAGAGGAGCCTCTTAAAGAAGAAGTTGCAGGTTTGTGAGAGCCAGAAATCTTGCTTGTAGGTGACCAAAAACTTATTTTCCACCATAATTTGCAAATAAATTCATTAAAAAAACTACAATGTGATTTTCTGGATTTTTCTTCTCATTTTATCTGTCATAGTTGAAGTGTACCTATGATGAAAATTACAGACCTCTCTCATCGTTTTAAGTGGGAGAATTTGCACAATTGGTGGCTGACTAAATACTTTTTTGCCCCACTGTATATGCTGATGTTGGTGTTTAAAATCTGTCACATTATTCCTAGTTATAGGTACATACAGTTGAAGTCGGAATTTTACATTTTACATACACCTTAGCCAAATACATTTAAACTCTCACAATTCCTGACATTTAATCTTAGTAAAAGTTAGGATCACCACTTTGTTTTAAGAATGTGAAATGTCAGAATAATAGTAAAGATAATTATTTATTTCAGCTTCTATTACTTTCATCACATTCCCAGGGGGTCAGAAGTTTACATACACTCAATTAGTATTTGGTAGCATTGCCTTTAAATTGTTTAACTTGGGTCAAACATTTTGGGTAGCCTTCCACAAGCTTCCCACAATAAGTTGGGTGAATTTGGGCCCATACCTCCTGACAGAGCTGGTGTAACTGAGTCAGGTTTGTAGGCCTCCTTGCTAGCACACGCCTTTTCAGTTCTGCCCACACATTTTCTATGGGATTTAGGTCAGGGATTTGTGATGGCCACTCCAATACCTTGACTTTGTTGTCCTTAAGCCATTTTGCCACAACTTTGGAAGTATGTTTGGGGTCATTGTCCATTTGGAAGACCCATTTGCGACCAAGCTTTAACTTCCTGACTGATGTCTTGAGATGTTGCTTCAATATATCCACACAAGTTGCATTCCTCAATGATGCCATCTATTTTGTGAAGTGTACCAGTCCCTCAAAGCACTCCCACAACATGCTGCCACCCCCGTGCTTCACGGTTGGGATGATGTTCTTCGGCTTGCAAGCATCCTCCTTTTTTATTTTTTGTTACATTTCTCCAGACAGTAGGATCTTTGTCCCCATGTGCAGTTGCAAACCATAGTCTGGCTTTTTTATGGCGGTTTTGGAGCAGTGGCATCTTCCTTCCTGAGCGGCCTTTCAGGTTATGTCAATGTAGGACTCGTTTTACTGTGGATATAGATACTTTTGTACCTGTTTCCTCCAGATCTTCACAAGGTCCTTTGCTGTTGTTCAGGGATTGATTTGCACTTTTTGCACCAAAGATCATCCCAAAGATGAACCAGACTTGGGGTGGTCTACCATTTTTATATGAGGTCTTGGCTGATTTCTTTTGATTTTCCCATGATGTCAAGCAAAGAGGCACTGAGTTTGAAGGTTGGCCTTGAAATACATCCACAGGTACAGCTCCAATTTACTCAAATGATGTCAATTAGCCTCAGAAGTTTTTTCTGGAATTTTCTGGAATTGTTCAAGCTGTTTAAAGGCAGAGTCAACTTAGTGTATGTAAACTTCTGACCCACTGGAATTGCAATACAGTGAATTATAAGTGAAATTATCTGTCTGTAAACCATTGTTGGAAAAATTACTTGTGTCAAAGTAGAAGTCCTAACTGACTTGCCAAAACTGTAGTTTGTTAACAAGAAATGTGTGGAGGGGTTGAAAAGCGAGTTTTAATGACTCCAACCTAAGTGTATGTAAACTTCCGACTTCAACGGTATCTAGCTTATGACCTCGTACCCCTGCACAATGACTTGGCACTGGTACCCCGTGTATATAGCCGAGTTAAAGGTGCTGCATGGCCAATTCGACGTCTGCATTCATACTTCTTGCAGTCCACGGAGCAGCGCAGCGCTGTTGTGAAAGATGTTGTCAAGGAAATTAGTTTGTGTTACATAGGACCTCCTGCCCCCACCTACCGTCAACCAATCATGTCAATGCGAAACTGGTCGGAGCTTTCCGCATTGTAAAAAAAAAGTGTGAGCTACATGGTGATGCAGTACGCAGCTAAACTTAGCCTATGCATGCTTCCGGAGGCTCCTTAATTGCGCCACACCCTCCATACGGAACGTCCGACCACAATTTCGGATCACGCATAAATGTCTCTTATCGTTACTCATTGTATATTTATCATTACATTTATTATTCCATGTTTTACTTTTCTATTATTTTTCAATATTATATCTCTCTGCATTGTTGGCAATGGCACATAAGTAAGCATTTCACCGTTAGTATACACCTGTTGTTTACAAAGCATGTGACAAATAACATAATATTCTTTGGGCCTTCCTCTGACACCACCTTGTATATAGGTCCTGAATGGCAGGAAGCTTGGCCCCAGGGATGTACTGGGCCGTACACACAACCCTCTGTAGTTCCTGGGGACCCATGACAAATCTTTTCAGTCTCCTGAGGGGGAAAATGTGTTGTCGTTACCTCTTCACAACTGTCTTTGGACCATGATAGTTCGTTGGTGACTTGGACACCAAGGAACTTGAAACTCTTGACCCGCTCCACTACAGCCCCGTCGATGTTAATGGGGGCCTGTTCAGCCCTCCTTTTCCTTCAGTCCACGATCAGCTCCTTTGTCTTGCTCACATTGAGGGAGAGGTTGTTGTCCTGGCACCACACTGCCAGGTCTCTGACCTCCTCCCTATAGGCTGTCTCATCATTGTCGGTGAAGGCCTACCACTTTTGTGTCGTCAGCAAACCTAATGATGGTGTAGAAGTCGTGCTTGGCCATGCAGCTGTGGGTGAACAGGGAGTAGAGGAGGGGACTAAGCACGCACCCCTGAGGGGCCCAGGTGTTGACGATCAGTGTGGCAGATATGTTGCTGCCTACACTTACCACCTGGTGGCGGCCTGTCAGAAAGTCCAGCATGCAGTTGCAGAGGGAGGTGTTTAGTTCCTTAGCTTAGTGATGAGCTTTGTTGGCACTATGGTGTTGAATGCTGAGCTGTAGTCAATGAAAAGCATTCTCACATAGGTGTTCCTTTTGTCCAGTAGGGAAATGGGATGTGTGGAGTGTGATTGAGATTGCATCATCTGTGGATCTGTTGAGGCAGTATGCAAATTGGAATGGGTCTAGGGTTTCCGGCATGGTGGTGTGATGTGAGCCATGACCAGCCTTTCAAAGCACTTCATGGCTACCGACGTGAGTGCTATGGGGCGGTAATCATTTAGCCAGGTTACCTTCCCTAACTTGGGCACAGGGACTATGGTGGTCTGTTTGAAACATGTAGGTATTACAGACTTGGTCAGGGAGAGGTTGAAAATGTCATTGAAGACACTTGCCAGTTGATCACGCATGCTTTGAGTACATGTCCTGGAAATCCGTCTGGCCGCACGGCTTTGTGAATGTTGAACTGTTTAAAGGTCTTGCTCACATCAGAGAGCATGATCGCACAGTTGTCCGAAACAGCTGGTGCTCTAATGCGTGCGTCAGTGATGCTTGCCTCAAAGTGAGCAACAAAGGCATTTAGCTCGTCTAGTAGGCTCGCGTTACTGGCCATCTTGTGACTGGGTTTCCCTTTGTACTAGTTTTCAAGCCCTGTCACCTCCGACAATGGTCAGTTCCAGTGTAGTAGGATTCAATCTTAGTCCTGTATTGATGCTTTGCCTGTTTGATGGTTTGTCTGAGGGCATATCGGGATTTCTTATAAGCGTCCGGATTAGTGTCTAGCTCCTTGAAAGCGGCAGCTCTAGCCTTTAGCTCAGTGCGAATTTTGCCTGTAATCTATGGCTTCTGGTTGGGATATGTACGTACGGTCACTGTGGGGATGACGTCGTCAATGCACTTAATGATGAAGCCGGTGACTGAGGTGGTATACTCCCCAATGCCATTGGATGAATCCCAGAACATATTCCAGTCTGTGCTAGCAAAATTAGTCCTGTAGCGTAGCACCCGTGTCATATGACCTCTTCTACATTGAGTGAGTCACTGGTACTTCCTGCTTTAGTTTTAGCTTTTAAGCAGGAATCAGGAGGATAGAATTATGGTCAGATTTGCCAAATGGAGAGTGAGGGAGAGTTTTGTATGCGTCTCTATATGTGGAGAAAAGGTGGTCTAGAGTTTGTTTTCCTCTGGTTGTACATGTGACTTGCTGGTAGAAATGAGGTAAAACGGATTTAAATTTGCCTGCATTAAAGTCTCCTGCCAATAGGAGTGCCGCTGCTGGATGAGCATTTGTTTTTTGCTTATGGCCCAAATGTATCTACATGTATTGGAACTACATTTTACATGACATTAAACACACTGCTCAAAAAATAAAGGGAACACTAAAATAACACATCCTAGATCTGAATGAATGAAATATTCTTATTAAATACTTTTTTCTTTACATAGTTGAATGTGCTGACAACAAAATCACACAAAAAATATCAATGGTAATCAAATTTATCAACCCATGGAGGTCTGGATTTGGAGTCACACTCAAAATGAAAGTGAAAAACCACACTACAGGCTGATCCAACTTTGATGTCCTTAAAACAAGTCAAAATTAGGCTCAGTAGTGTGTGTGGCCTCCACGTGGCTGTATGACCTCCCTACAACGCCTGGACATGCTCCTGATGAGGTGGCGGATGGTCGCCTGAGGGATCTCCTCCCAGACCTGGACTAAAGCATCTGCCAACTCCTGGACAGTCTGTGGTGCAACGTGGCGTTGGTGGATGGAGCGAGACATGATGTCCCAGATGTGCTCAATTGGATTCAGGTCTGGGGAACGGGCGGGCCAGTCCATAGCATCAATGCCTTCCTCTTGCAGGAACTGCTGACACACTCCAGCCACATGAGGTCTAGCATTGTCTTGCATTAGGAGGAACCCAGGGGCAACCGCACCAGCATATGGTCTCACAAGGGGTCTGAGGATGTCATCTCGGTACCTAATGGCAGTCAGGCTACCTCTGGCGAGCACATTGAGGGCTGTGCGGCCCCCCAAAGAAATGCCACCCCACACCATGCTGGAGGATGTCGCAGGCAGCAGAACGTTCTCCACGGCGTCTCCAGACTGTCACGTCTGTCACATGTGCTCAGTGTGAACCAGCTTTCTGCTGTGAAGAGCACAGGGCGCCAGTGGCGCCAGTGGCCAGGGCGCCAGTGGCGAATTTGCCAATCTTGGTGTTCTCTGGCTAATGCCAAACGTCCTGCACGGTGTTGGTCTGTAAGCACAACCCCCACCTGTGAACGTCGGGCCCTCATACCACCCTCATGGAGTCTGTTTATGACCGTTTGAGCAGACACATGCACATTTGTGGCCTGCTGGAGGTCATTTTGCAGGGTTCTGGCAGTGCTCCTCCTGCTCCTCCTTGCACAAAGGCGGAGGTAGCGGTCCTGCTGCTGGGTTGTTGCCCTCCTAATTCCTCCTCCACGTCTCCTGATGTACTGGGCTGTCTCCTGGTAGCGCCTCCATGCTCACCTTTCCACCTGTTGTCTATTCCATTTGCACAACAGCATGTGAAATTTATTGTCAATCAGTGTTGCTTCCTAAGTGGACAGTTTGATTTCACAGAAGTGTGATTGACTTGGAGTTACATTATGTTGATAAGTGTTCCCTTTATTTTTTGGAGCAGTGTATATTGAAAGGTATTTTTTTCTGTATGGGTATTGCGTTGTGTTATTTTAGTTTGGTTTAGTTCTTATTAAATGTATTGCTTAATAGCTCGATAGTTTGCTTGATTGGTTGATGTATTGATTGGTTGGTTGGTTGAATGACTGGTGGATTGATTCACATCTTCCTTATCACATGGGACTACAGCTGACATTTGAGGCCCGAGATACATCCAATAATGCATTGGACACCCGGCTGGGAGTGGAGGTGGAGATTCTAGACATCAATGACAACCCCCCAGTTTTCCAGAGGAACACTTACACCGTCAACCTGAAAGAGTCTACTTCACAGGGTAAAATATTATATTTGTTTGTGTCTTTCTTTCTTTCTTTCTTTCTTTTTTCTTTTATTCTCGCTGCCTTCATTTTATTTATTGCGGATAAAAGAAAACCACACTGTGAGTTCCCTCAGAATGTTTAGGATGTATTGTTAATGTAACTGTTAAGTGTTTCCAGTTCTTCTTTGAAATATGAACTATAATTATTTACAATATGAGTGAAATAGTTTTCATTTTTTTTAAGTATGTTAAAACGCAACTGTTCTGTGTTGGAATGGTGTGGACGTACCCCAACAACAAAATGGTGTGGGCGTATACTGGTCATTAAAAATATCAAATGGAGTAGACCACAGATTGGCCAGCTAATCCTCATCTGGAGGATGACATCAACCTCTATGAGGAAATAGCAAGCATTTTTGAAGCAGTCTGTTTTTAGATGTTTATTTTTTTAAGTGTTTCATTCTCCAATTTATTATTTGGCCACACATATGAGTATAGGCTGAGTCAACAACACAATTTGGGTGTGAGCTAACAGGTAACATACACTTTTAAAAGTGAGATTTTCAACGGACAGTTACTTTAAAATCGACACAAATTGCAGACATTGACCAACGGATTTTGCTGCGAAACACACAGAGTAAGTATTTTGAGTGAACCTGCAATGTGGTTGTCCTTTATCTATGATTGGTTGAATTGGAGCCTGAAACCATGACTCTCTGTTTCCTCTCATATCAGGAGATTTCATGACAGCTGTAGTTGCAACAGATAAAGATCAAAGCAACACAAACAATGGCACCTTTGACCTGAAGATTGTCTCCATCACCCCTACGCCCCCAGACAACCTGGAGTTCTTCCTTGAGCAAAGTGGTCCGACTGGAATCATCAAATTCAAAGGGTGTCTGGAGCATGAGGTAAGAGGTGCCTCTATTTATGTCTATAATCTTTAATTCATTAAATTTCAACTATAGTGTGATTGTTATAATCTTCCACTTCAGAAATCAAAGAAATACACCATCCTGGTGGAGGCTAAAGATCGTGGAGAGGCGGTTCAGCTCTCCAGCACATGTACAAACATCATCAATATAGAGGATGGAAACAACCATCTGCCTGTCTTCACTGGGCAAACGGTGGGCAACATGATTATATCCTCTTCACTTTATCACAAGATGTGGTGGAGGTATTTGTTCAAATATATGAATGATTCTCCGGAACCATAACTATATCCCTCTTATAATGTACCATCCTCCTGGGATATTATATTATTTCAGGGTGCAGGAAGCATCAAGGAGAGAGACAGAGGTGATGTACCAATTCTTCGGCTCCAGGTTTCAGACCAAGATACCAAAGGTACTGTAGCCTGGAAGGCCAAATACACTATCCACGGAGACAAGGATCAGAACTTCAGAATCACCACTGATCCAGACACCAACGAAGGAGTCTTGTTTGTTGAAAAGGTCTGTTCCCTTTCAAATAAGTTAATGCCTCCTAAATAAGATAATGTATGTCATGTGAGAATTTCAGATTTTCTGCAATTTACATTTTTAAAGTTGTGGTTCTATTAATCATATTTCTGTTGTTGTTGTTGTTGTTGCAATCAAACTAATAGCAGACCTGTAGTATTAGTTGGAGTAGTATCTGATGAACTGTGCTCATAGATGTGGTTGCAATAATCATATCCCTGTATCCATTTGTTTGACGAAACACTAAATCATCCTTCCGTAAACCACATTCTCCCTCTGTCTCCTGGTAGCCTCTGGACTACGAGGATGGCTCTCAGAGGAACCTGTCAGTCAGTGTAGAGAACGAGGCGCCCTACTTCTCTTGTAAGGTCAAAGGTCGTCCTGCTATGGGCCTGTGGGATGTGGTCACCACAGGGGGGGTATCTTTGACAGGTGAACGGCCCCTGCTGTCCACCCGCCAGGTGACGGTCACGGTTGAGGACATCAACGACCCACCCATCTTCACCCCCGCCATCAGAAATGTGACGGTGGAGGAGAATGTGGAGGTTGGCTGGTACCTGGAGACGTTCACTGCCATCGATCTGGACAGGAACCATGCCAACACCTTCAAGTAAGACTGGGGATGCATTTAACCCACCCTTCAGTGGGGTCTTCTGTTCTATCTCCTACTGTACAGTTCTGCAGCACCTCCTACTGGTTTATCAAGCTAGACTGGAAATCTCGGCCAGTTCTCCATGACATTGTTTTTTTTACAGTTCATTACCAAATTATTACTATAATTAATTTGACCTCAAACCACAGATCATTCTTGATTTTTATAAAACTTCTACTAAAAGTGTCATACCTAGATCATATGTTGTGATGATGCACACTCTTGAAGCCAATCAGGCCAACCAAGCCAACCTTTTGCTAGACCTGTAGTCGAAAACACATCTTACATGCCCAAACCATGTATTGTAGGTACGTGAAAGGAAAGGACCCTTGTGACTGTGTGGCAGTAGACACAAAGACCGGCAAAATAACCACAACTAAGATCTTAGACCGAGAGTCACCTTATGTGAAGGACAATCTCTATCAAGTGACAGTGTTTGCTATTGATGATGGTAAGAACTATAAAAAAAAATACTATTCCAATACAGTAAATTATACCAAAATCAGTCAAATAACACTGTATCGGTATATCATCCACGGTGCCACCAGCATGTGTCAGTTGAGAGTTTCTCTGATTGACAGGCCAGCCTCCCATGACCGGAACTGGAACGCTCAACATCCACCTAAAGGACCAGAATGACAACCTTCCGGAGCTTGAGATGGCCACCATGGACATGTGTCTTTCAGATGAGCACACCGAGGTCAACATCACAGCCTACGACCTGGATGAAGAACCCTACAGCGGACCCTTCTACTTCCAGCTCCAAGGGGACGATGTCAAGGGCAAGTGGAGGATTGACCCCGACAACGGTGTGGTTTTCCTCCTCATAAATGTCTCGTACACTCTATCTGACCTCTCATTCATAATACGTTATTCCATATGGGCTCTTTTACTCTCTGCATACCTACAGTTGAAGTCGAAAGTTTACATATACCTTAGCCAAATACATTTAAAAGGTTTTTAACAATTCCTGACATTTAATCCTAGTAAAAATTCCCTGTCTTAGGTCAGTTCGGATCACCACTTTGTTTTAAGAATGTGAAACTAACTTCCGGCGCCGACAGAGATGGCTGCCTCGTTTCGCGTTCCTGGGAAACTGCAGTATTTATGTTATTTCTTACATTTAGTACCCCAGGTAATCTTAGGTTTTATTACATACAGTCGGGAGGCACTACTGGATATAAGAACAACTCACCATCATTACGACCAGGAATACGACTTTCCCAAAGCGGATCCTGTGTTTTGCCCACCACCCAGGACAATGTATCGGATCCCAGCCGGCGAACCAAAACAACACCGCCGTAAAAGGGGCCGATGAAGCAGTCTTCTGGTCAGGCTCGGGAGACGGGCACATCGCGCACCGCTCCCGAGCATACTACTCGCCAATGTCCAGTCTCTTGACAACAAGGTTGATGAAATCCGAGCAAGGGTAGCATTCCAGAGAGACATAAGAGACTGTAACGTTCTTTGCTTCACGGAAACATGGCTCACTCGAGACACGCTATCGGAGTCGGTACAGCCATCTGGTTTCTTCACGCATCGCGCCGACAGAAACAAGCATCTTTCTGGTATGCCTTATGATTAACGAGACGTGGTGTGATCATAACAACATACAGGAACTCAAAGTCCTTCTGTTCGCCTGACTTAGAATTCCTCCCAATCAAATGTCGACCGCATTATCTACCAAGAGAATTCTCTTTGATTATAATCACATCCACATATATTCCCCCCCAAGCAGACACATCGACGGCCCTGATCTAACTTTATTTGACACTATGTAAACTGGAAACCACATATCCTGAGGCTGCATTCATTGTAGCTGGGGATTTTAACAAGGCTAATCTGAAAACAAGACTCCCTAAATTTTATCAGCATATCGATTGTGCAACCAGGGCTGGTAACACCCTGGATTATTGTTATTCTAACTTCCGCGGCGCATATAACACCCTCCCCCGCCCTCCTTTTGGAAAAGCTGACCACGACTCCATTTTGTTGCTCCCAGCCTATAGACAGAGGCTAAAACAGGAAGCTCCCGCGCTCAGGTCTGTTCAACGCTGGTCCGACCAATCTGATTCCACGCTTCAAGATTGCTTCTATCACGTGGATTGGGATATGTTCTGCATTGCGTCAAAGAACAACATTGACGAATATGCTGATTCGGTGAGCGAGTTTATTAGCAAGTGCATCGGCGATGTCGTAACCACAGCAACTATTAAAACATTCAGAAACAAGAAACCGTGGATTGATGGCAGCACTGAACTGTGCGAAACTGAAAGCGCGAACCACTACTTTTAACATTACATTACATTTAACCAGGGCAAGGTGACCAGAAACATGACCGAATACAAACAGTGTAGCTATTCCCTCCGCAAGGCAATCAAACAAGCTAAGCGTCAGTATAGAGACAAAGTAGAGTCGCAATTCAACTGCTCAGACACGAGGTATGTGGCAGGGTCTACAGTCAATCACGGATTACAAAAAGAAAACCAGCCCTGTCGCGGACCAGGATGTCTTGCTCCCAGACAGAATAAACAACTTCTTTGCTCGCTTTCAGGACAATACAGTGCCACTGACACGGCCCGCTACCCAAACCTGTGGACTCTCCTTCACTGAAGCCGATGTGAGTAAAACATTTAAACGTGTTAACCCTCACAAGGCTGCAGGCCCAGACAGCATCCCCAGCCGCGTCCTCAGAGCATGCGCAGACCAGCTGGCTGGTGTGTTTACGGACATATTCAATCAATCCTTATCCCAGTCTGCTGTTCCCACATGCTTCAAGAGGGCCACCATTGTTCCTGTTCCCAAGAAAGCTAAGGTAACTGAGGTAAACGACTACCGCCCCCGTAGCGCTCACTCCCGTCATCATGAAGTGCTTTGAGAGGCTAGTCAAGGACCATATCACCTCCATCCTACCTGACACTCTAGACCGACTCCAATTTGCTTACCACCCCAATAGGTCCACAGACGACGCAATCGCAACCACACTGCACACTGCCCTAACCCATCTGGACAAGAGGAATACCTATGTGAGAATGCTGTTCATCGACTACAGCTCAGCATTTAACACCATAGTAACCTCCAGTCTCGTCATCAAGCTCGAGACCCTGGGTCTCGATCCCGCCCTGTGCAACTGGGTACTGGACCTCCTGACGTGCCGCCCCCAGGTGGTGAGGGTAGCTAACAACATCTCCACCCCACTGATCCTCAACACTGGGGCCCCACAAGGGTGCGTTCTGAGCCCTCTCCTGTACTCCCTGTTCACCCACGACTGCTTGGCCATACACGCCTCCAACTCAATCATCAAGTTTGCAGACGACACTACAGTGGTAGGCTTGATTACCAACAACGACGAGACGGCCTACAGGGACGAGGTGAGGGCCCTCGGAATGTGGTGTCAGGAAAATAACCTCACACTCAACGTCAACAAAACAAAGGAGATGATCGTGGACTTCAGGAAACAGCTGAGGACAGTAGTGGAGAGGGTAGTAAGTTTTAAGTTACTCAGCGTACACATCACGGACAAACTGAATTGGTCCACCCACACGCGTGGTGAAAAAGGCGCAGGAGCGTATCACCGCCTGGTACGGCAACTGCTCCGCCCACAACCGTAAGGCTCTCCAGAGGGTAGTGAGGTCTGCACAACGCATCACCGGGGGGAAACTACCTGCCCTCCAGGACAACTACACCTCCCAATGTCACAGGAAGGTCATAAAGATCATCAAGGACAACAACTACCCGAGCCACTGCCTGTTCACCCCGCTATCATCCAGAAAGCGAGGTCAGTACATGTGCATCAAAGCAAGGACCGAGAGACTGAAAAATAGCTTCTATCTCAAGGCCATCAGATTGTTAAACTAACATTGAGTGGCTGCTGCCAACATACTGACTCAACTCCAGCCACTTTAATAATGGAAAAATGTACATAAAAATGTATCACTAGTCACTTTAAACAATGCCACTTAATATAATGTTTACATACCCTACTCATCTCATATGTATATACTGTACTCTATACCATCTACTGCATCTTGCCTATGCCGTTCTGTACCATCACTCATTCATATATTTTTATGTACATATTCTTCATCTCTTTACACTTGTGTGTAGAAGGTTGTGAAATTGATAGGTTAGATTACTTGTTGGTTATTACTGCATTGTTGGAACTAGAAGCACAAGCATTTCACTACACTCGCATTAACATCTGCTAACCATGTGTATGTGACAAATAAAATTTGATTTGATTTTTTATTTGAAATGTCAGAATAATAGTACAGAGAATTATTTTTTTCAGCTTTTATTTCTTTCTTTCACATTCCCAGGGGGTCAGAAGTTTACATACACTCAATTAGTATTTGGTAGCATTGCATTTAAATTGTTTAATTTGGGTCAAACATTTTGGGTAGCCTTCCACAAGCTTCTCGCAATATGTTGGGTGAATTTTGGCCCATTCCTCCTGACGGAGTCAGGTTTGTAGGCCTCCTTGCTCTGCCAACACATTTTCTATAGGATTGAGGTCAGAGCTTTGTGATGGCCACTCTAATACCTTGACTTTGTTGTCTTTAAGCCATTTTGTCACAACTTTGGAAGTATGCTTGGGGTCATTGTCCATTTGGAAGATCCATTTGCAACCAAGCTTTAACTTCCTGACTGATCTCTTGAGATGTTGCTTCAATATATCCACATAATTTTCCCTCCTCTTGATGCCATCTATTTTGTGAAGTGCACCAGTCCCTCCTGTATTGTGTTCTTCGGCTTGCAAGCCTAACAAAGATGGCATTTCTCCAAAAAGTACGATCTTTGTCCCCATGTGTAGTTGCAAATCGTAGTCTGGCTTAGTCTTGTTTTGGAGCACTGGCTTCTTCCTTGCTGAGCGGCCTTTCAGGTTATGTCGATGTAGGACTCGTTTTACTGTGGATATAAATACTTTTGTACCCATTTCCTCCAGATCTTCAGAAGGTCCTTTGCTGTTGTTCTGAGATTGATTTGCACTTTTCACACCAAAGCACGTTCATCTCTAGGAGACAGAACGGGTCTCCTTCAAGCTTCAAGGGGTATGATGGCTGCGTTGTCCCATGGTGTTTATACTTGCGTTCTATTGTTTGTACCAATGAACGTGGTACCTTCAGGCGTTTGGAAATTGCTCACAAGGATGAACCAGACTTGTGGAGGTCTACCATTTGTTTTCTGAGGTCTTGGCTGATTTATTTGGATTCTCCCATGATATCAAGCAAAGAGGCACTGAGTTTGAAGGTAGTTCTTGAAATACATCTACAGGTACAGCTTCAATTTACTCAAATGATGTCAATTAGCCTCAGAAGCGTCTAAAGCCATAACATAATTTTCTGGAATTTTCCAAGCTGTTTTAACGCACAGTCAACTTAGTGTGTGTAAACCTCTAACCCACTGGAATTGTGATACAGTGAAATAAGTGAAATAATCTGTCTGTAAATAATTGTTGTAAAAATGCCTAAAGTAGACGTCCTAACCAACTTGCCAAAACTATAGTTTGTTAACAAGAAATTTGAAGAGTGGTTGAAAAATGAGTTTTAATGCCTCCAACCTAAGTGTATGTAAACTTCCAACTTCAACTGTAGCTTTTGCACAAGAAGGCCTCATGCCACATTCACATCCTCGTAACCTCAGAGTTCAAATCAATGTAAGTTATTTGCATAGAGCTTCCTATTGGTTGATTCTGATACTACCCAAGTGGGACACTCGGAATCATCTTTCTACAACGAGTTAGCAAGTCAGAAATGTCAGAGTTTTCTATTTCCGACTAGCATGTTAATGTGGCATAAGTCTCTCAATACTATAGGCCTATACTTCATGCAGTTCTCAACTAGCTAAACTAATGCTATTGCTATCTCTCTTTCTCACTACACATCCCTCCAGGCTACACAGTGAACCTGGTGAAGGAGAACACAGTGTACGCAGGTCACCACGAGCTGCTCCTGAAGGTGTTTGACCTGCAGGGTCAGGGTGCCCTCCACAACCTGTCCGTCACCGTGTGTGACTGCTCCAGGGTGGCCAGCTGCCGCATGCGCAGGGCCACTGGATCTAAGATTGGAGAGAGTGCTGTAGGGATTGTCATTGCTGCCATGTTGCTACTACTAGGTATATAGTCTTTTGAGTCTTGTGTTTGGTGGAAAAGACAAACTGGCCTACATTGCCACCTAGTGTTTATTTGGCAAATTGGCCCCCACTAAATACATTTAAAACAGCACAGGTTAGTATGAATGAAGATTTGTATCTAATCAAAATGTGTGTCTCTCCTAGGTTTTCTACTGTTGTCTCTCCTGGTGACTTCTAAGAGAGATTTGAAGCTGATCCCTCTCAATGAAATCTCTGGAGAACATCTGCTCAAATCGAACATTGAGATCCCAGGAACTGATTGCAAGGTAACCACAGACAACATTACTATCACTACAATCACGTGTTCTTCTCTGGAAATGATACGATATGCTGTTTTTGACCCCAGGTGCCTACGGCTACCATACTCCAAGTGTACAGCCAGGTGGAAACGAAAGCTGCTTTTCAACCCATCGAGAGGATGTCGGTTAGGAAACCTGCAATGTTCAATCAATCCATTATTTTGGTTCATACTGGGCATATTTGACAAATGGAAAACTGTTTAACCATGACAAGTCAATATTATATATTTTCCCAGGCTGTACAGAAGTCAGCCAGTATGCGAGCACAGGTACGTTCAGGATATTCCAAGTATTCCTCCTCCTACCAAGAGCAACAACAGGGAGAGTTTCAACGAGGAACCACCCTGCGCAAGGTAGGCTATAGCAATCAAAATAAATCTACTACCTTTATACATTTTGCCCTGTCCATTCAATTCTCAGTGGCACTGTGTTACAGCAACATTTAACATCTTGTTTCAGAGTGCGCCCACAAAATTACGCTCCAACGGTTATTATGAACAGGTATTTCAAAATCGAATATTTCAATTAACCTTATGTGTAAAGCAATTTTTTCGGAGACTTTCATTTTGACTAATGTTGCATTGTGTTGTTTGTACGTGTGTGTGAGTTCTGTGTGTAGTGATATTGTGTTTCTCATCACTCAGGGGTCAATGGTGAGCAGATCAATGAAGACAAGAACAAGATACTCCTCATGGGAAGAAGATAATTTTCTCGACAAATCCGGGCACTTGATGACCCAACTGAATCAGGTAACAATGTGCAACAGTCACAAACAGTCATGGCTGTAATCAATGAAAAAAAAAAAAAACTTTCTAATTGTGATTATTTTTTTTTTATGTACGAGTTGAACTGTTTTCTTCTTTGTCGATTAACCTTATTGTGACCACAACTCTCCTCCATTCACTTCAATCTCTCCCTCCCTCCTGCCCTCCTTCCATCCATCTCTCCACCTTCTCCAGAGGATGTACACCCTGCAAGTTCAAGGAGAGGAGCTGGGGGACTATGCCCCGCACCCCTACGCTGAAGAGGGGGACCTAGAGACAGACCTCCAGCTGGATGCTATTTCCATCCCTGAGACCCTCTTCGACCAGGACATGCTCCTCTACCTGGGCCCCAGGTTCAACACCCTGGCCTCCATCTGCAACACCGCAGAACTCAGCGCATCCTAAGCCCATCTTGGCTCTGCCAGGACTGGCTAGATAGCATTGGCATAACAGGCTAGGTCACTGGCCACATTCCTGGATTATAAACTGGACTGGATCACTCATTCTTCAAATGAGGTAGAACAGCAAACTTGCTCTTGCAAAATCTGGATGAGAACAAGCAGTGTCATTTTTTAAATATTTTTTACAAAAACCATCAAATGCACACAGGACTACGAAGGTCAGTGATCAATCAATACAAAGACCAAGATGGAACTCAGTGTTGAAGGGAGAACAATGAAATTGACCACTGAGAACACACACAGAGAGAGACATGTAGTGGGAAGATACTTGCATGGCATTGACTTGGCTCTGTGCTTTTATGAATGCGATGGCTGCAATTTAGAGGTGAATTAACAGTGAACATACCACGCCATCGCTTACCTCTTTAATCTTCAGAAAATACATTGAGTCAGAATAGTGTAATATTGTTTTCTATGATGGTTATGATGATGATTCCCAAATCAAATGGTATTTTTCACACGCTTCGTAAACAACAGGTGTAGACTAACAGTGAACTGCTTACTTACGGGCCCTTCCCAACAATGCAGTGAAACAATATATACATAGTAGAAAAGAATTGAACCAAAAAGTATAAAAACAATAACACAAGGAATAAATAGACAAGTAATTAAAGCTTGGCTATATACACGGGTTACCAGTACCGAGTCAATGTGCAGGGGTACGAAGTAATTGAGGTAGATATGTACATACAGGTAGGGATATAGTGACTAGGCAACAGGATACATAACAAACAGTAACTAACAGCAGTGTATGGGGTGAGTCAAAAGAGATTAGTGCAAAAAGAATCAATGCAGATATTCCGGGTAGCTATTGGTTAACTGTTTAACTAACTATTTAGAGGTCTTATAGCTTGGGGGTAGAAGCTGTTCAGGGTCCTGTTGGTTCCAGACTTGGTGCATCGGTACCACTTGCCGTGCGGTAGCAGAGAGAACAGTCTATGATTTGGGTGGCTGGAGTCTTTGACATTTGTTAGGGTCTTCCTCTGACACCGCCTGGTATAGAGGTCCTGGATGGCAGGGAGCTCGGCCCCAGTGATGTGCTGGTCCGTACACACTACCCTCTGTAGCGCTTTGTGGTCGGATGCCAAACAGTTGCCAAACCAAGCGGTGATGCACCCCGTCAAGATATTCTCAATGGTGCAGCTGTAGACGTTTTTGAGGATCTGAGAGCCTATGCCATGCCAAATCTTTTCAGCCTCCTGAGGAGGAAGAGGCGTTGTCAGCCCTCTTCACGGCTGTGTTGATGTGTGTGGAGCATGATAGTTCCTTAGTGATGTGGACTCCGAGGAACTTGAAGCCCTCAACCTGTTCCACAACAGCCCCATCTATATACATGGGGGCATGCTTGGATTACCAATGAAAGCTTGGGTTGAAAGTTTTGCGCTGAAGTCTGGTTGATTTATTAGTTTGTAGTGGTGTTGGCTTTGAATGTATATTCTATAAGTGTTTTTTGGTATCTAAATAAAGGTAATTGTTTTACATTCAGTTCGTTTTACTTATTAATAATGCAGTAGTCACGTAGTAATGCAGAGTTCTGTGGTATATTTTCATGCATCTCAAGTCACGGTTTCAATGAAACAAACGTCTTTCCAAAATATACGTTCACTGTGATTTAATGTTCAATTCCCAACCATCCCGACTTATCAGCAGCATCAACATAGCAAAACGTAGGGACAAGTGTGAGTGCGTGGAAGTGAGTGCAGGCGTTCATGCGCGGGCGTGTGTGTTGTGCATTCACTTGGGAATGAAGCCAGCGTGCAGGAGCCATTGGTAGGCAGAGAGAGTCCTGGGTGTGATCTCCTGTTCCAACTGGAAGCCTTTCTGTGGGTTGTCACGGATCCTCTCTAGAACCTCTGGAATACACAAGCACAAAGTGTAAACCTCACACATCATACTCATGTCTGTTATTCCTACACTGCATTAAGTGAAATGGTTGGCAATGGAAAAATACTGACTTTTGAGAATATTTGATTCTGAATGCATTCATACACTATCTTACATGGTCTAAAGTTCTATCGAAAACACACAAGTCTTGATATTGTGGACAGAGTACCTAGCATGCACGTGATGAGGTCTGTGGCAGTGCCCACAGTGGGGTGGGGGTAGGCAGAGAGTCCCATCTGGGAGGAGACTGACGATGGCATGCGTGTGTTCCTCCTGGTCATGCCACTGGCGCAGGAAGGTAGCGAAAACCCTGCGCTCCGTAAAGGGCCGCTGGACCAGGATCACCCTGTGGGCTGGGATAGACCCATGACAAACACAATCACTAATGGGTAAATGACAAAAATACACATAGGCCTTCTGTATAAGCATAACAACACAATCCCGGCTTGGCTAAAATGTGTTTCAGTGATTCAGTTGTGCTCCTCTACACCTTAGTTGTAGAATAATGCCACACCAATAACAGATGCCTTTCATGTAAAAGTGTTTTTTTTTTGTTCCATCAGTGTGTCTGTAATGAGGAGAGTCTCACCTGGGATGTTATTCTCCTTAAGCAGCCTGTAGGAGAAGCGGATGTTCTCTCCAGTGTTGGTGGCCTCTGTCTCCAGCTGTATGTTCCCCCTGGGCACTCCCATCCTCAGAGCAGCATCCAAGAACACGTCAGCCTCTGGCCTCGTCCACACACCTGGAACACACAACACACACACTAGAGACATTGGATAGTAACATACAAACACGGTATGTGTGCGTTGATGCATGTGTGTGTGTGTGTGTGTGTGTGTGTGTGTGTGTGTGTGTGTGTGTGTGTGTGTGTGTGTGTGTGTGTGTGTGTGTGTGTGTGTGTGTGTGTGTGTGTGTGTGTGTGTGTGTGTGTGTGTGTGTGTGTGTGTGTTTTCTTGCATGGGCAGAAAGAGGGACAGAGAAAGACAGAAATAGCGGGAAAGATGCCCAGTGTCTTGCTGACCTGCAGTCTGGTTGCCTAAGTAACCAGTGAAAAGCAGCCAAGGAGCCAATCCTTCCAGGAAGAGATCAGCTGACCTCTCCGCCACACGCACGTCATGGCAACCCAGGCCTATTATGACATCACTCTGAGAGAACATACATAATTATGACATAATTTGAACAGATTACTACAAAACACAGAGAGAAAATCTATGAGTATGACATGGAATATGACATCATCGTGAGAGAGGATAGTTCATTATGATGTTATTTTGGGTGAAGCCAGATGAGCTAATCATGACTTCCCAAAAGAGTGTAGCTTTACACAACTTAAAATTCAGTTTGAATCCCATTTGAAATGTATCCTGTCAAAATGTATCTTATGTGTATATACAGTCAGATACGAAGGCACAGAGCTGTAATGGTCCACTCCGTTTTGATATAGCCGCAGCATCTAGACAATAACAGCGCCCTGAGGGCAGGTGATGTGGGTCATCCTTTAAAGACAGCAGTAACAGTGGCCAGGCTCAACATGCTGCACTACACCAGTGTTCAACTCATTCACACACATAACATCATTCAGAAGCAGTTAACGTTGACATTCCATTTCTCATTTGTCCCAAGGATAAAAGCTTGGCACTGCCCAGCGGCTCTCTCTCCCAATGTTCTCTCTTTTCTCCGCCATCTCTCAATATTTGATTAATGAATTAAGCCAGGTTCATCCTATACCCAGGATGCACTGCCAGTGTTCCGGCATATTCCACACTCTGGCATTATTGTGAATGGCGAGTCTAAATTCGATCCAGTTATTGTCTCAGTGTAACTCTCATTGGCTAATGTATATTTCAATGTTCTTCGTCCGACTGGCTGATTAGGTCTACTGTCACTTTATTCAATCGGTTGGTGAGTCTCCTGTAAACCTTGTTTTCCTTTAGCTGCTGTTAGCCCCCCTCCCTTACTGATTAATTGGCCTTGTCCATTTTGTATTTGACTCCGATTGGCTGAGTGTAGACTGATGATAGTGTTTCTTTGTGAGGTAGAACGAAGCGAAAGGTCCCATAGAAAGACCTGGGGGGAAATAAACTTCTTCAATTGACCTCCACTCCTGCACTGTTAACACCAAGATTTTTCCTCCAAACCTGCTTGCACACCCACTCTGGTTTAGATTGGGTGTTGTTTTGTTTTTGTCCCGAACTGGACCCAATCCTATCCACAACATAATAAGACAGATGGTTACTTAATGCAACAAAAAAAAACTAGGGTGGTTAGAAACCCATAGGTTGTGAGTTGGAATCTCATCAGACAACTTTAGCATTTAAGCTAATTAGCAACTGTTCAACTACTAACTACTTTTTAACTACTTTGCAACTATTTAGCATGTCAGCTAATCATTCCCCTAACCATTTTAGCTAAACCTTCCCTTAACCCTTAACCTAACACCTCAACTTAACCATAGCTTCACAAATGTTAGCCACCTCCATAGGATTCCTTAACATACCATACCTTTCGCCAATTTGTACCAAATTGTACGTTTTGCAAATTCGTAAGATACAGTGGGGCAAAAAGGTATTTAGTCTGCCAAAGATTGTGCAAGTTTTCCCACTTAAAAAGACGAGAGAGGCCTGTAATTTTCATCAACTATGACAGGCAAAATTAGAAGAAAAAAATCCAGAAAATCACATTGTAGGATTTTTAATGAATTTATTTGCAAATTATGGCGGAAAATAAGTATTTGGTCACCTACAAACAAGCAAGATTTCTGGCTTTCGCAGACCTGTAACTTCTTCTTTAAGAGGCTCCTCTGTCCTCCACTCATTACCTGTATTAATGGCACCTGTTTGAACTTGTTATCAGTATAAAAGATACCTGTCCACAACCTCAAACAGTCACACTCCAAACTCCACTATGGCCAAGACCAAAGAGCTGTCAAAGGACACCAGAAAGAACATTTTAGACCTGCACCAGGCTGGGAAGACTGAATCTGCAATAGGTAAGCAGCTTGGTTTGAAGAAATCAACTGTGGGAGCAATTATTAGGAAATGGAAGACATACAAGATCACTGATAATCTCCCTCGATCATGGGCTCCACGCAAGATCTCACCCCGTGGGATCAAAATGATCACAAGAACGGATGAGCAAAAATCCCAGAAGCACACGGGGGGACCTAGTGAATGACCTGCAGAGAGCTGGGACCAAAGTAACAAAGTCTACCATCAGTAACACACTACGCCGCTAGGGACTCAAATCCTGCAGTGCCAGATGTGTCCACCTGCTTAAGCCAGTACATGTCCAGGCACGTCTGAAGTTTGCTAGAGAGCATTTGGATGACCCAGAAGAAGATTGGGAGAATGTCATATGGTCAGATGAACCCAAAATATAACTTTTTGGTAAAAACTCAACTCGTGTTTGGAGGACAAAGAATGCTGAGTTGCATCCAAAGAACACCATACCTACTGTGAAGCATGTGGGTGGAAACATCATGCTTTGGGGTTGTTTTTCTGCAAAGGGACCAGGACGACTGATCTGTGTAAAGGAAAGAATGAATGGGGCCATGTATCGTGAGATTTTGAGTGAAAACCTCCTTCCATCAGCAAGGGCATTGAAGATGAAACGTGGCTTGGTCTTTCAGCATGACAATGATCCCAAACACACCGCCCGGGCAACGAAGGAGTGGCTTCGTAAGAAGCATTTCAAGGTCCTGGAGTGGCCTAGCCAGTCTCCAGATCTCAACCCCATAGAAAATCTTTGGAGGGAGTCTAAAGTCTGTGTTGCCCAGCAACAGCCCCAAAACATCACTGCTTTAGAGGAGATCTGCATGGAGGAATGGGCCAAAATACCAGCAACAGTGTGTGAAAACCTTGTGAAGACTTACAGAAAACGTTTGACCTCTGTCATTGCCAACAAAAGGTATATAACAAAGTATTGAGATAAACTTTTGTTATTGACCAAATACTTATTTTCCACCATAATTTGCAAATAAATTCATTAAAAATCCTACAATGTGATTTTCTGGATTTTTTTTCTTCTCATTTTGTCTGTCATAGTTGAAGTGTACCTATGATGAAAATTACAGGCCTCTCATCTTTTTAAGTGGGAGAACTTGCACAATTGGTAGCTGCCTAAATACTTTTTTGCCCTACTGTATAATATGAATTGTAATTCGTAACATTTAATACGAAATGGGTCAAGGACATCCACAAATTACTACATACCATATGAAGCGTAACATACTGTATCATACTTCGTGGAGTGTCTCGGGTTTACATACATAATAATACGAAATGCTCTAAGACCAGGTTGAGTTTCTGTCATATTGCTTTCATCTGCCCAGTTCTATTCGATCGGTGGAGGGGAGTAAATGAGGACAGAGGGAAGGAAAACGTTTTGTGCAATGAAACGCAGCTATGGTGTGCCAGCCCTGACTGCTCATCTAACTGCCTGACCTGACCCTGCTCGCTCTCACTGCCCTCTGGAAGTCCAGTCAGCAGCAACACACAGTAAACATCCGCTAGTGTGTGTGACCCATGGTGTGACCCCGGGCACAGAGGTCAAAAGTCAGCTCAAACACACTGTTGTTTTTTTCACCGAGAAATACATAGAAAAATCCTTTTGCGAGGGTGACAGACGTGTCACTGAGAATTCCTGAGATTCCGGCTCTGAAAATGTTGTTAAAATAGAAGTTGATAGCCGAGACCAAATGTCTAACGGCAGATGCTAAGTGGAATCCTTGGGACGACCTTACCCTACCCTTAACTTAAATGTTTTAAATGTCATCTTCAACGGGGACACGTCAGAGTTAGACGTCCCAAGGATTCCACTTAAGACTTGTCCAGTGTTTAACTTGCATTTTTGATTAGAGTTTCTAGACATCCTAAAGGTTAAATGTGTGATGTTGATATTATAAGGGAAAACCCTGAACAAGTAAATATGACATCACAGTAACTATCTGATGACATCAGCACTGACCCCTGTACAGTTGTGATGAGTATGAGTAGAGTACATTGTGTAAATAAAACAATGCAGAATCAAGTGTAATTAAACACATTCAATCATAAATAAATACCATATTTCACAGTTGTATAAATATTTTAGTCCTATAATATGAACAAACTACATTTGGTAGGTGCTAAACAGTGAGGAAAAGGAAAAGGCATGGACGTCTTTCACTCCATTTCCCTGGCAGACCTACAACCTGGTGGGCTTTTCCTCCCCACTGCCCTGTCCCTGGGTCTGCAGGTAGACATCATACAGCTCCCTGAGGTGGATTATCAGCTCCTCTGTGTTCTGGCCTGTGAGGGCTGACACAGGGATCACCCTTTGGGCCATGTGGCCCCTGAGGGCGTCCATTTTCCCCCGAGCCCCAGGCAGGTCCATTTTGTTGGCCATGATAACGTGGGGCGAGTGGGAGAGTCCGGCTCGTACTGGTCCAGCTCAAAACGCAGGTGCTGGAGCTGGGTCCAGGGTTCTGGGGAGGACAGGTGCAGGACAAAGAGCAGGAAGCGACAGCGATCAACGTGGCGCAGGAAGCGACAGCGCTCAACGTGGCGCAGGAAGAAGATCCCCAGGCCTTGGTTCAGATGGACCCCATGTATGATACCAGGGATGTCAGCCACCAGATATTGGGAAAGGGAGGGGTGGTAAACTGCATGATCAACCTTTGTGCCCAACATAATATACAACAGTAAGACAAACTCCATTACCTGCCACTTGCTCATGGTCCCTGTACTTAACAATTCCCACATGGGGGTTGAGGGTTGTGAAGGAGTAGGCAGCCACAGCAGGCCTGGCATTGGGAGATGGTCCATAGAAGAGAAGACTTCCCTGCATTAGGAAACCCAACCTGAAGTGGAAAAACACACACCAACCTGTAAATCGAAGAAAATGTTATACATTTTTGTGGGATCAAGTAACATCCCATTTATACGTCCACAATACTATTGTAACCAGCCCACATTATAATAACATAGACCTAGTCAGAGGAGAGTGAGCCCCACTCCCATGTCTCACCAGTCCAGCCATGGTGGTGTGGGGGCTGTGCTTTGGCAAAGTGGGTGGGGTTATATCCTTCCTGTTTGGCCCTGTACGGGGGTGTCCTCGGATGGGGCCACAGTGTCTCCTGACCCCTCCTGTCTCAGCCTCCAGTATTTATGATGCAGTAGTTTATGTGTCGGTGGGCTAGGGTCAGTTTGTTATATCTGGAGTACTTCTCCTGTCCTATTCGGTGTCCTGTGTGAATCTAAGTGTGCGTTCTCTAATTCTCTCCTTCTTTCTCTCTCTCGGAGGACCTGAGCCCTAGGACCATGCCCCAGGACTACCTGACATGATGACTCCTTGCTGTCCCCAGTCCACCTGGCCATGCTGCTGCTCCAGTTTCAATTGTTCGGCCTTATTATTATTCGACCATGCTGGTCATTTATGAACATTTGAACACCTTGGCCATGTTCTGTTATAATCTCCACCCGGCACAGCCAGAAGAGGACTGGCCACCCCACATAGCCTGGTTCCTCTCTAGGTTTCTTCCTAGGTTTTGGCCTTTCTAGGGAGTTTTTCCTAGCCACCGTGCTTCGACACCTGCATTGCTTGCTGTTTGGGGTTTTAGGCTGGGTTTCTGTACAGCACTTTGAGATATCAGCTGATGTACGAAGGACTATATAAATCCATTTGATTTGATGGTACGCAGCTCCAGCTGGAGGACAACTCTCCTGGCCTCTCTCTTCCGGAGTGGCCGTCATTGGGGCACGGTTCTCATTGGACAGGAAGCGCGGTTCCTCTTTCCCCCCCCAGCCACTCCAAACACAGCCACATACTCCTGGCTATGCTGGGAGAGGTCTGCCATAGTCTCCCCCGCTCCCTCACCACCGTGCCCACTGGCACCGGCATGGTTCCAAAACACCACACACAACATTCAGTTTGGCCTTCACTTTATTATACAGTCAGCATTTCGGTATTTACTTAGTAATTACATCGCAAAATGAAAGTCATTCAAATCTACGTTCATACAAGAGCCCCTATTTCAAAGCAACACCCCGGCCGTAGCCATGGGCACCAAATCACAGCGATGTAGATTGTGCTGGCGTTGCGTCCGTTGCAGTTCTTACAGCCTCCTGAGTCGCCATCACCTCCTTTGTAAACGGGGGTGACCTGCGCCAGGGATTTCACCTGTCGTTCGTCTGGAGTCACGCAAGTGACAGATAGATGGAAATAGGACTTGATGTAAGCATCCGAAACCTTTCTCAACAACAATGATCTGAAGAGGTGAACGAAAGCTTCTCAGAAGATCAATACTTTTTTAACCAGATTATAAACCAGGTCGGTTTGAGAAAATGCAACACTGCTGAGAGTGACAGTGTCTCTCACCCACTTTTGATGATGTTCCCACCATCTCCTCCATTCCCTCCGTCCGGTCCACCCCACTCTTTCCAGGGCTCACTATGGAAGGTGCAGGCCCCTTTCCCACCTGCTCCAGTCAGTAGCTTCACATTGCGGTGGTCCACAAAGTGGCGAGTCTAAACAGAGTGAGAGCTTAAAGATATCTACCTGCATTCTAAAATCATATCCCACTTGCACCCTCTTGAAAACGTAACTAAGCTAATATCATTGTCACATCTTATAGTCTAATCAATATTTCCTTATCCTTATTTGTGTCACGTTCTGACCTTAGTTCTGTTATTAAATCTTTGTTTTAGTATGGTCAGGGCGTGAGTTGGGTGGGCAGTCTATGTTGGTTTTTCTATGTTGGTTTTTGAGTTCGGCCTAGTATGGTTCTCAAAGAGAAGGCAGCTGTCAATTGTTGTCTCTGTGCTGCCATCCTGTTAGAAGGTAACAGATTATTTTATTACAATGGTTAAATTGGATTTTCATTGTGTTCAATGGTGTTATTTGCCACCTAGTGGAGATTTCTGGTACTTAGAAAGACTACGCAAACAGGAAGTACAGAATTTGTTCTGCACGCATAGAAGCAGCTACAAACAACGCTACGGTGCAGGTCTTTCAATGTGGTTATTTCTTGTCACGCTTCAGCCTTGGAAAATATTTGTTTGTAAGTTCGATTCAAGCATTTAGCTAATGATGATAATCTTGTTATTGATAGAGTTGCTTACATATCAATGTTGGTTGCATTTACTCACAAATTGCAATGCCTTTAATGTATGTCGTTAGCTGTATTACTTTGCTCGTGCGTCATGCAAACGAATTGTAAGATATACAATACTGTGGTTTTTTTACTGTTTCTAGTGTAATATGCTTTGTTATTCTACATAGATGGTTGTACATTATTAGAGTAATAAAAGGAGCCAATTACCATATGAGTAACAATTAGCTATATGGATTGGCATCATGCCAGATGCATGGTACCTTAGCGCGTGCTTTGTATTTATGCAACTTCAAATGTTTAATGTACAGCATGTCGGTGTGAATTGAATACTAAAGTATATTTTCTGTATTTTGCAGTTTCACAACATAAACGGTTTCAATATATTAATTCAAGAAAAGTCACGCCTTGGGAGTTTTATTGAAGACTTAGTTGTTAGCTATCTGTCTAGTTTTGCATGGGAACGCAACTCAAGGGCAGAATAGTCCCTGATTGAGAATCATACTTAGGTAGCCTGGGTTTCACTTTTGGGTTGTGGGTGTTTGTCTTCCGTGTCAGTGTTTGTCGCCACACGGGACTGTTTCGTTCATTTTCACGTTTATTGTTTTGTATTTCGTAGTGTTCAGTTTGTTTTAAAGTAAACATTATGGACACTTACCACGCTGCGTTTTGGTCCTCCGATCCTTCTCGCTTCTCCCTTACAATTTGAGTCAGTGTTCACTTCGTCAACAATAATAGTGACTCATATTAATCACACACCTATTTTCAATGGCAATTGACGAGACTATAACTGACTAAATAGACCCAGAAACAAATAGTTCAGTTGACTAAAACGATACAAAATTGAATTATCTGTGACTAAAATCTCACTACTAAATGGACTGGACAAGAGTTTTTGGAGAAATTGAGAGCTTTGAGTGATAAGCACAATTAAAATTGGCAGCACAGAATCACAGCGCAGTTCTGTTAAGCAGTGTGAAGGACCAGCCTAGCCTACATCAGCTTGTGAGCTGCGGGGGAGCAAGCGATGAGTGTGGGTGGTCAGACAGGCTGATCGGCTCCGCTCCGCCTCCAATCATACACATATTCAACGTAACTAACCAGTCACCCCAGTCTTCTAGTTAGATACCCTTTGCCTGGTTAACACAAGCTGCTTAACTAAATAAAAAACAACAGCAGCAGCATTAAGTTTAATAGTAAAACAACAGTCTAGCTATGTTTTTCTCTCCCTTGAGTATAGGAACGCTTTTGAATTTGTAGTCTCACTCAACCCTCACACTTTTCCCACTGCATTTCATAGACAGGTTCTGTAATTAACGTACTAGCCACGTTTCCCTCTTTTCCTCAGAGAAAACAACTTGATTCTAGGCATTACCGTTCAAAAGATATTGCCCATAATACCAGCACTCACTTTTTTTCTTTCTATCACGCATTTGTGGGCCACATTTTACATTCATAAAGCATACCACGGCCCTTGCCAAGAGTGTCCAAAGCTGTCATCAAGGTAAAGGGATGCTATTTGAAGAATCTGAAATATAAAATATATTTTGATTTGTTGAACACTTTTTTGGTTACATGATTCCATATGTGTTATTTCATAGTTTTGATGTCTTCACTACTATTCTATGTATGTGGAAAATAGTAAAAATCAAAGAAAACCCTTGAATGAGTAGGTGTTCTAAAACTTTTGACCGGTAGTCTATGTTTGTCATATTTCTACTGTTGGCAAGAGAATTGAATGTTATGCAGAATAATATGTTGGTAGGACAAGTCTATGTATGTTTGTGCACATGGAAGACAGTGATTTATGTTTACTATAGGTTAATGAGGCAATACAAATGTGATGTGACTAAAATGAAAGGGCATTTAGTTGACATAAATGGCCCACTGTTTCTCATTCTGACATTGAATAGACCAAATCATTATTCAAATGACAAAAATGCAACTAAGACAATGATATTTTAGTCAAAATGAATAAGACAAGAATACATATTTTTAAAATAATGCAAAGATGAACACTGATTTGAATGCATGAAGGAACAAGTAAGCCCTGTCCAGAATTCACCAAAGTCCAGAAAAACTAGTGAAGAGGCATTGTAAGCTATCTAGCTATAGTATATTCGGAAAGTATACTTTTTTTCACATTTTGTTACGTTATATAGCCTTATTCTAAAACAAATAAAATAGATTTCCCCCCCCTCATGAATACCCCATAACGATAAAGCAAAAACAGGTTTTAGAAATTGTAGCAAACTTAATAAAAATAAAACACTGAAATATGACATTTACATGCAGTACCAGTCAAAAGTTTGGAGACACCTATATTCCATTTTATTTATTTCTTTAACGATTTTCTACATTGTAGAATAATAGTGACAGTATCAAATATATGAAATAACACATATGGAATCATGTAGTAACCAAAAAAGTTTTAAACAAATCAAAATATTCTTCAACGTAGCCACCCATTGCCTTGATGACAGATTTGCACACTCTTGGCATTCTCTCAACCAGCTTCACCTGGAAAGCATGTCGATTAACAGGTGTGCCTTCTTTAAAGTTAATTTGTGGAATTTATTTCCTTCATAATGCGTTTCAGTTGTGTTGTGACAAGGTAGTGGATATACAGAGGATAGCCTTATTTGGTAAAAGACCAAGTCCATATTATGGCAAGAACAACTCAAATAATCAAAGAGAAACGAGTCCATCATTACATGAAGCTAAGTCAAGTGAAAAGTTCCTTCAAGTCAGTCTCAAAAACCATCAAGAACTATGAAGAAATTAGCTCTCACGAGAACCGCCACATGAAAGGAAGACCCAGAGTTACCTCTGCTGTAGAGGATAATTTCATTAGTTACCAGCCTCTGACTGCAGCCCAAATAAATGCTTCACAGAGTTCAAGTAACAGATACATCACAACATCAACTGTTCAGAAGAGACTGCATGAAATCAGGCTTTCAAGGTCAAATTGCTGCAAAGAAACCACTACTAAAGGGCACCAATGACAAGAAGAGACTTGTTTGAGCCAAGAAACCAGAGCAATATACATTAGATCGGTAGAAATCTGTCTTTTGGTCTGATGAGTCCAAATTAGATTTTTGGTTCCAACCTCTGTGTCTTTGTAAGACACAGAGTCGGAACGGATGATCTCCGCATGTGTGGTCCCCACCATGAAGCATGGAGGAGGAGGTGTGTTTTTTTGTTGTTGCTGGTGACACTTCTGGTGACACTTTCTGTGATTTATTTAGAATTCAAGGCACACTTAACCAGCATGGTTATCACAGCATTCTGCAGCGATACGCCATCCCATCTGGTTTGCACTTAGTGAGACTATCATATGTTTTTCAACAGGACAAAGACCAAACACACCTCCAGGCTGTGTAAGGACTATTCGACCAATAAGGAGTGATGGAGTGCTGCATCAGATGACCTAGCCTCCACAATCCCCTGACCTCAACCCAGTTGAAATGGTTTGGACCTCAGAGTGAAGGAAAAGCAGCCAACAAGTGCATAGCATATGTTGGAACTCCTTCAAGACTGTTGGAAAAGCATTCCAGGTGAAACTGGATGAGAGAATGCCAAGAGTGTGCAAAGCTGTCATCAAGACAAAGGGTGGCTACTTTGAAGAATGTAAAATATATATATTTTTTTAGTTACTAAATGATCCCATGTGTTATTTCATGTTCATTTCCTTTTGATGTCTTCACTATTATTCTACAATGTAGACAATAGTAAAAATAAAGAAAAACCCTTGAATGAGTAGGTGTGTCCAAACTTTTGACTGGTACTGTAAGTATTCAGACCCTTTACTCTGTAGTTTATTGAAGCACCTTTGCCAGCGATCTTGGGTATGACACTACAAGCTTGGCACACCTGTATTTGGGGAGTTTCTCCTATTATTTTCTGCAGATCCTCTCAACCTCTCAGGTTGGATGGGGAGTGTCGCTGCACAACTATTTTCAAGTATCTCTCGAGATGTTCGATCGGGCCACTCAAGGACATTCAGAGACTTGTCCAGAAGCCACTCCTGCGTTGTCTTGGCTGTGTGCGCTTAGGGTCGTTGTCCTATTGGAAGGTAAACCTTCGCCCCAGTCTGAGGTCTTTAGCAGGGTTTCATCAACGATCTCTCTGCACTTTGCTCCATTCATCTTTCCCTGACTATTCTCCCAGTCCCTGGCGCTGAAAAACATCCCCACAGCATGATGCTGCCACCACCATGCTTCCCCATAGGGATGGTGCCAGGTTTCCTCCAGGCATGACGCTTGGCATTCAGGCCAAATAGTTTAATCTTGGTTTCATCAGACAAGAGAATCTTGTTTCTCATGGTCTGAGAGTCTTTTAGGTGCCTTTTGGCAAACACCAAGTGGGCTGTCATGTGCCTTTTACTGAGGAGTGGCTTCTGTCTGGCCACTCTACAATAAAGGCCTGCTTGATGGAGTGCTGCAGACATGGTTGTCCTTCTGGAAGGTTCTCCCATCTCCACAGAGGAACTCTAGACCTCTGTCAGAGTGACCATCGTGTTCGGCCCTTCTCCCCCAATTGCTCAGTTTGGCTGGGCAGCTAGCTCTAGTAAGTCTTAGTGGTTCCAAACTTCCCCCATTTAAGAATGATGAAGATCACTGTGTTCTTGGGGACCTTCAATGCTGCAGCAATGTTTTGCTACCCTTCCCTGATCTGTGACTCGAGACAATCCTGGACCTCATGGCTTGGTTTTTGCTCTGACATGCACTGTCAACTGTGGCACATTATATAGACAGGTGTGTGACTTTCCAAATCATGTCCAATCAATTTAATTTAGCACAGATGGACTCAAATCCAGTTGTACAGACATCTGAAGGATGATCAATGGTAACAGGATGTACCTGAGATGAATTTCGAGTCTCATAGCAAAGGGTCTGAATACTTACATAAAGTTTTTTTAATATTTTTTAATACAATCGCAAAAATAAAATAAAAACCTGTTGTCATTATGGGGTATTGTTTGTAGATTGATGAGGACATTTTATTTAATACATTTTAGAATAAGGCTATAAAGTAACAAAATGTGGTCAAGGAGTCTGAATACTTCCCGAAAGCACATAACTTGGCAATGTAAACAACCATGTTGTGCAGTGCATGGCTAACTTTTCTTAGTGGGTCGAGGACAGGGTGTAGCTAATCGAGCTAGTTAGCTTTATCACGTTAAAACATACCAGCTTTTTTCTGACAGTTATTTCTTTTTTGAGATTTGTGCACAGGACGTGGTGACTTTCCCTATTCCAGTTGTTTGCCTCTGTGTTGCCAAGTGGCTTCTGAGCCCCGTCAAACAGCTGCCCTTCACCTCGTTCCTAAAGCAAACGTGTGCAAATATTCGGCTTATCTCTTGGACAAGCCATCTTCGGCTCTGAACCTTTGACAATATAGTTAACATTGCAAAATAATGAATGTCATGTCAAAGGGAGACAGCCAGAAGTGTCGCCCTGACCTCGTTAACTAGCCAACAGTAACGTTACTATAGCAGGATAATGTATTAGTTAGCTAGCTAACGTAGCTCGCTGACTGTGGCTATGAGCCAACGTTAGCTAGACAAGTCCCTTTCGACAAGCCTACCAATGAAATCGGCCAAACAACATGTCCATCTATCTCTAGATATTTTACAAAACCTCGCAATCTAACAACGCTAAACAAACATGAAGCTTTTATATCAATGCTAACTGTCTGGAACAACAACTTCACTTCAGCTGCATGCCGCGAGCTAGCTACGGTAGCGCCGAGGTTCAAAAAGCATGTAAAGTCAAAGCATGGGTCGTGTAATGGAACATTGCTTCATACAAGACAGACACAAAACAAGGTGGAAGTAAATTTATTTTACACCGTAACAAAAGACGAAGATGAACAATCGATTAAACATTCATATGTGGTTATGCACAAACAAACCCTTTATTCTGTCACACACACGCAATGTATTGCATTATAAGCAAAACAGTACATATCCAATTCACAGGAAATGAATACAATGATATATTATGCAGTCTAAAGAAGCCTATGATTGTCACTGTAGAGTTGAGTTAACATACAGTTATTGAGCTGTTTGACAGCCAGGTACCTCAGATATCCCACTTTATTGACAACATAAAACATATCCCACTTTATTGGCAAGTGTAATGAGTTGTGCTGTCCCCTTTTCAACATTTTATAGTAAAGTTCCAGTCTGACATTACTAGGATTATTACAGGGGATATACCTATACAACAAACCAAACCATGATTTTCATAAAATGATCAAATCGTTTGAGGTAAATAAAGACAACCACAACATATCTTTACATATTGTACATTGTCATGGAAATTACAAGGCAAGTGTGTTTGTGGGACAAACTTGTCTTCTATAACACTCCTAAGGACTTACCAACCAACACTTGATCTAGGATCACTTTGAATAAAATAAATTGAATAAGACAAATGGCAAACTTGTTTTGTTTCTGTAAAACATACACCAAACATGTATGCCATATGCACTCACACACATAGGCTAAGACTACATCACATTGGTTAGAATGTAATACTTTACAAAACATCCCTCTATATGGGTTAAGACAGTTGAAGCAAACCCCAAAACACAATTGGCAAACAAAAAATACTTTGGATTATGTACTCAACTAGATAGAAGGCTAAGACTTTTCATTTTTGTACCCTAATAGGCTATAGTGTGTGGTAGCACACAGAAAGTCATTAAAGTCCATTATCAAGCCTCGTCCTCTGCTCCAGTGACTGACTGTATTGCACGTATTGAAAAAGTCTTGTGCGGATTGCTAAAAACATTCTAAAATCCTCTCCCTGTGTGTTACTTTACTTTGGCTGTTTGGAAATCATTTCTTAGAAACAACTACGATAAGTAGAAGTGCATAACAGAGAATGAGACATAGACAAATTAAAACATCTGATAAAAGAAATTGTACATTTATAAATAAATATACTGAACAAAAATGTAAACGCAACATGTAAAATGTTGGTCCCATGTTTCATGAGCTGAAGTAAAAGATCCCAGAAATGTTCCATACACACAAAAAGCTCAAATTTTGTGCACACGTGTTTACATCCCTGTTAGTGAGCATTTCTCATTTGCCAAGATAATCCATCCATCTGACAGGTGTGGCAAGCTGATTAAACAGCATGATCATTACACAGGTGCACCTTGTGGTGGGGACAATAAAAGGCCACTAAAATGTGCAGTTGTCACACAACACAATGCCACAGATGTCTCAAGTTGAGAGAGCGTGCAATTGGCATGCTGACTACAGGAATGTCCACCAGAGCTGTTTGCAGAGTTAAAAGTTCATTTCTCTACCATAAGCCGCCTCCAACATCGTTTTAGAGAATTTGGCAGTACGCCCAACTGGCCTCTCAACCGCAGACCACGTGTAACCACCCCAGCCCAGGAACTCCACATCCGGCTTCATCCCGGACTGTGGGTTTGCACACCCAAAGAATGTCCGCACAAACTGTCAGAAACGGTCTCAGAGAAGCTCATTAGCGTACTCAACGTCCTCACCTGGGTCTTGATCTGACTACATTTCGGCATCTTAACCGGCTTCGGTGGGCAAATGCTCACCTTTTGATGGCCACTGGCACGCTGGAGAATTGTGCTCTTGATGGATGAATCCTGGTTTCAACTGTACAGGGCTGATGACAGATAGCGTGAATGGGTTCGTGTAAGCAAGCAGTTTGCTGATGGCAGCATCGTGAACAGAGTGCCCCATGGTGGGGTTATGGTATGGGCAGGCATACGCTATGAACAATGAACATAATTGATCCACGCCCCTCCCTTTTTTTCAAAGTTATCTGTGACCAACAGAATCATATCTCTATTCCCAGTAATGTGAAATCCATAGACTAGGGCCTAATGAATTCATTTCAATTGACTGTTCCTTATATGAACTGTAACTCATGAAAATCTTTGAAATTGTTGCATGTTGCGTTTATATTTTTGTTCAGTGTAAAAAAGTCCCAACTTATAAAAATCTACAAATAATTTTTCTTAATAAAAAAAAAGCTTAGTTTAAAAAAAAATGCAATCAGACAAAATTAAAGAATTAACAAAAAGGATCGATCATGGAAATGAATTGTCCATATTAGTTGTAATATTATGATGGTTGTTGATAGTTGCACTCTCTTGTCAATATACCATCTATTGTGCCTATAACCTTACTCAAACATTTGTTCTTCACACACAGACAGAATGGTAACACTGAACAGTCGGTAACACCACACGCCGATCTACACAACTTCACAGTTTCAAACACAACCTGAACACTTCAGGTTGAACACTACTGACAAGTCCCATTTTCACCTTAATCAAGTTAAGCTTTACACTGAATAAAAGATGCTGAATGTATGACCAAACGTTCTTTTTGTGACCTGGACACATTTTAAATTGCAATCTTCGACAGAGGACAGCACTTGTATTGTGCACCCTGTGAAAGACAGACAGAAAAGTAGGGTGAGAGAACCAGAGGTTGATAGCGAGGACAGAGACCAAAAAAAGGAAGACATTTAAAGGCAAGGTTCGAATTAAACATATGAGTCTTTTCAACGCTTATGAGGCTTATAATATAGCTTATAATAATGCTATTGAGCGTTCCCCGATTTGTTACCAGATACCCCCATAATTCAAATCATCTTATAAGGTGAGCAAAAGAAGAGAAAGCAGAGATGAAAGGTGTTTCATGCAGGATCTCCTGAACCAGTTCACCTGTACTCAGTTAGAAAATAGTGAGCCAGCAGAACATGAATCTGACTTAGTCTAGCCTGCTAATCCGTGTCTCAGCAAACTAAAAAGATTCAGAGATAAATCTAACTCATTTACTCAGAGACTGGTTTACACACGACTGTTGGGGGTTATTCACAGAACTGTTCCCTTGCCTAACTTGTCCACCAGTTTGCCCAGGAGGTGGTGCCTTATTGCTGGTAGTTTCCGTATTGACCCTAAAAGAGAGGGAGTTAGAAAAGAAACATCTTTAGTCATGTCAGGTCAGCATGAGATGGGGAATACTTTTGTTCATGAATACTTTCTCATGATTCAAAGCAACCCATGGGCATCGCCACTGTGGTCATTTGCGGTGTGAGTTGCCCAATTTACCCAATGTTTTGTTGGACAGCACGGTCCTCCTCAAAACGTGGGGTTGGGGGTAGCTGTAGTTGTACCTGTTCGTAGGCGTAGGGCCTCTGTGTCTGTGCCCCAGAGGAAGCCTGGGAGCGGTAGGAGCTGTACTGCTGGCCCTGACCCTGCTGGTACTGGGAGTACTGGGACTGCGCACCCTGACCTGGACCTGGAGACCAAATCAGTCAATCAACCAAGTCTTGAATCACACTGACGGTTGTAACAGTGAAACAATCATCATCTTTAAAAAATAAATGTCCTGATATGAATGTTCAATTCCCAACCAGCCCAACAATCCCAACTATCAGCAGCATCAATATGCCCGTAGCAAAACATAGGAATGTGTATGTCTGTGTGTCTGCCACTGTATGTCTGTGCATTCATGCAAGTGTGCGTGTGTGTGTGTGTGTGTGTGTGTGTGTGTGTGTGTGTGTCTTACCGTAGCCCTGTGGCTGTCCGCTGTAGCCCTGCTGTGAGGGGTACTGTTGTTGGCTGAAGGGCTGCTGCTGGCCTGACCCCTGCTGGTACTGGGCCTGCTGCTGACTGTACTGGGAGTTGCCTGGGGATCAGGAGCAGCAATTTCACTACTTCAAGACTTAACTTCATACTGTAATCTCTCGTGGACAGATGCATGTAACATTCATAGTAATCGAGCATCTGACACAATTATGCAAGATTTTACTGTAGTACGGTGTGTCTGAGATTGGGCCTACAGTGGCACATAGCTAGCAGCTACAATACTATCACAAGTTCACAACCTTTATGTTTATTAGGCATGAGTCTATGTGTTTTGGGAACATACCTCCTTCGTAGTAGTGCTGTGAGGACTCATCAAAGGACCTCTCATAGCCCTGTTCACCGTAGGATGATTGTTGGTAGGAGTACTCCCCATGACCTGGAGGGGGCAGGAATGAGTACATGCCAAAACCAATCTACTAAAAACAACGTGGCTCCTCACACATTTAGAGTAGAGAGCTTGGTCCTTTCACAGTTTGTAAAAAGTTGACATACATAGGTGTGCACCCATAAGTTGACAAGAGCACAAACGGACATTTGCAGTGCCTCGGACACTTAAACACACAGAGCACACAAATACACGCTAGAATCAGTTGGCGCTCTGCCCTAAACGATTTTCAAAAATGGGAAATCTACAATTTCCGCACACCAGAGGGGAACACTATTGACAGAGGCACACCGGGAGGAAACAGTTCTAAGACCAAACTCAGCACTTTGCCATCAAAATCATAATCCTTCCACAAAAATCCACCGTACAAAAGACTCCCATTGAACTCCCACACGAAGGGAAAGGAAAGACAAGAAGCCAGAGGATTGGAATATGGAGTTCAGCGCTGCAGTATAACTTGAAGACAGGGCAGTGGGATGACACTGAGACGAGATGGCATGTATGCGTGTGTGTGATTGAGATGTCTGAAAGGTGTGTATGTGTTGGAGGGGTTGTGTGTGTGAGGGTCAAGGCTCTAAATGATTACCATCAGAGTAATACTGCTGGTTTATGGGCTCGCTGGAGCTCTGAGTGTGTCCGTACTGCTCTCCGTAGAAATCGTCTTGTCCCATGTACTGCGGTGCAGATCCTGCAAGACAGGCGACACCAGGATTGGTTAATCAGCTGGTCGGACCAATGGGCCTCTGTGTTGGTGACTAAAGGGGGCTGGACCAGGGCGCTTTGGCAGATGGAGGGGAGTGTGTGTGTGTGTGTGTGTGTGTGTGTGTGTGTGAGAGAGAGAGAGAGAAAGAGAAGTAGTGTCTTATGGGTGCTAATTACATAATGAGAAGCTTTTTTGTAGTTCAATGACTCAAGTTCAAGAGGTCCTATTAGCATCATTTTGGCATCCATTTTCATTTCAGAATGTTCAGCCCTATCCAAACCATGATCTGAAAATTATATAATCCTATGAGAATGAAATGAAATATGACTTTCTGAAAGGACCAATAAGAGTGGTTTTAGAAATCCCAGAAGGGCCAATCATATGGGAGACGCTGTGGTGGTGGTGTGCAGAAACTCCAGATACCATTCCTTCACAAACGACTGAACCAGAAACCAAATATATTTATTTCCTTTGCCAGAAGTATTGCTCGAAATATCGCTGTATCTGCAAGACAGCAACTCACAGTCTCGCTAAATATTAATATTCTACAAAATATTGATCCAATAACGTAATGCAAAAAGGACCATTATCACAGAAGCCAACAGCTAGTGAACAAATGATCTTTCATGGCAAAAGGAAACTATTCAATTCCCCATTGACAAATATCCTTTGTCAGTGATGAACTATACACTGGAACAATAGAGTCCTTGTGGACAAGATCTAGTGATCGTACCTGGACAAGCTGGGATAAGACCAAGGTAAGCCACAACAAACAACCCGGTTTCCCTGGAGACATTTTCTCAGACATCCTACTGACGAGTCTCTGTGAGGTACATGCCTAGTCCACGTCCCACACCAAACACAAGGGGACGTTTCGGGACTAGTTTGAGGCTCATGCTGACTGACACCATGGGTAAAGGGATTTACAGAGACTGGGACTCCAAGTTACAACAGGCATAAATCTTCAGTCCGCCTCTTAAAGTCACAGGCAGGACATTACTATGGGTGAGATCTAGGCGACGTACCTGCGATACCATGGTAACGTATGCGCATCCGTGACAGATTATATCCACCATAAATATCATAGTCTATTATTTAGGCTCACACCTCCTAAACACCTGCTAACCATTAACATCTCCACCTTTCAATCCAACATCCATGTCGTCTACATCCGCAGTTGCTACATCTTCAGGAGTTCATCTAGAAATCATCTCCACCCTGAACCACACAGCCATTTCCTCCATATATAAACCACAGTGCATCTGCAGCCCATGACCAAACCGCAGCAGCCTGGAGAAAGACAGAGACCCATGGTCACCTACCTTGCTGTGTGGGTCGGTAGGTCCCCATGGGCCTCTGGCTCATCATGTTGTTGCCTTGTCCGCTCTGCCCCAACATGCCCATAGCAGCCTGCTGACCCTGGTACTGCTGCTGTCCGCCACCAGTCTGGGTTGAGGGGTAATGAGGTGTTGCCGACTGCTGGTGCATCATGGAGACTAAAAGGGGGTGGGGGGGGGGGGCGTTATGGGGAGAGATCTTACACACAATGTCAACATCTTCATCATCGTCATCAACAACATAGATAACCGGAACAGAAACAGGAATCAAAAGAAGGAAAAGAAATAGGGAGGGGTCATGACAGTCAGAGAGTAACCAGAAAGGGAGGGGTCTGTTTCAAATATTCAAAGAATCTGGGAGAGAGAGGGGCTTTAAAATGCTCTGGAGGAAATGGAAAAGAAGCCAAAGTGGGGTCAGTTCATAAAACAGAGATAAATACACATGGACAACCAGGCAGACGAGGGTGGGCTGCAGGGCTGCATGTCAGGGGTTAGAGGTCAGGAGAAGAGAGGAGAGCCTGAAGCAGGGAGGTGACTGGGGCTAGACTAGCAAATACTGGACTCCAGAGGAAGGATGGGGCTGCCTACCAGTCTGATGAACTGAATGTGTTTGGTTATTATTGTCGTTCATATAGGACAATGCAGCCTTTCAGAGGTTTTGGAGTGTGAAGTTCAAGTGTATAAAGACTAGAGAAGGTTTTCTAAAAGGAGAGGACACAGGGGAGGTTATTGAGAATGATGTTGAAAAGCTGTGGAATACCTTCAGGGGTTCCTTGGGTCAGTGAATCATCCACCGATGTCCTGTCTCCTGTCTAAATCAATACAATCCTAATTTTCTAGAATCCTGGGAGGACAGACCTCCCTCCTTATCTCTCCCTCGCTCTCTAGGCCCTACTGATACAGGGAACACTACAGTACATCCTAAATCCCAACCTCCAGACTACACATGTACAGTTGAAGTTGGAAGTTTACATACACTTAGGTTGGAATCATTAAAACTCGTTTTTCAACCACTCCACAAATTTCTTGTTAACAAACTATAGTTTTGGCAAGTTGGTTAGGACATCTACTTTGTGCATGACACAAGTAATTTTTCCAACAATTGTTTACAGACAGATTATTTCACTACATCACAATTCCAGTGGGTCAGAAGTTTACATACACTAAGGTGACTGTGCCTTTAAACAACTTGGAAAAGTCCAGAAAATTATGTCATGGCTTTAGATGCTTCTGATAGGCTAATTGACATAATTTGAGTCAATTGGAGGTGTACCTGTGGATGTATTTCAAGGCCTACCTTCAAACTCAGTGCCTCTTTGCTTGACATCATGGGAAAATCAAAAGAAAGCAGCCAAGACCTCAGAAAAAAAGGTAGACCTCCACAAGTCTGGTTCATTTCCAAACGCCTGAAGGTACCACGTTCATCTGTACAAACAGTACGCAAGTTTAAACACCATGTGACCACGCAGCCGTCATACTGCTTAGGAAGGAGACACGTTCTGTCTCCTAGAGATGAACGTACTTTGGTGTGAAAAGTGCTAAATCAATCCCAGAACAACAGCAAGTGAAGATGCCAGAGAAAAAAGGTACAAAATTATTATATCCACAGTGGCAGCATCATGTTGTAGGGGTGCTTTTCTGCAGGAGGTACTGGTGCACTTCACAAAATAGATGGCGTCATGAGGAATGCACATTGAAGCAACATCTCAAGACATCAGTCAGGAAGTTAAAGCTTGGTCACAAATGGGTCTGCCAAATGGACAATGACTCCAAGAAAACTTCCAAAGTTGTGACAAAATGGCTTAAGGACAACAAAGTCAATGTATTGGAGTGGCCATTCCTGCTGACAAGCAAACATTAAAGCAGGAAGCACAGGTGACTCGGTCTATAAAAAAGTGGTCAGATGAAGCAGATGCCAAACTACAGGACTGTTTTGCTATCACAGACTGGTACATGTCTGGGGATTCTTCCGATGACATTGACAATACACCACATCAGTCACTGGCTTCAATAAGTGCATCGAGGACGTCGTCCCCACCGTGACTGTACGGACATATCCCAACCAGAAGCCATGGATTACAGGCAACATTCGCAGTGAGCTAAAGGGTAGAGCTGCCGCTTTCAAGGTGCGGAACTCTAACCCGGAAGCTTACAAGAAATCCCGCTATGCCCTGCGATAAACCATCAAACAGGCAAAGCATCAATACAGGGCTAAGATTGAATCATACTACACTGGCTCCGACGCTCATCTTATGTGGCAGGGCTTGCAAACTATTACACACTCCAAAGAGAAGCACAGCTGCGAGCTGCCCAGTGACACGAGTCTACCAGACGAGCTAAATCACTTCTATGCTCGCTTCGAGGCAAGCAACACTGAGGCATGCATGAGAGCATCAGCTGTTCTGGACGACTGTGTGATCACGCTCTCCGTAGCCGACGTGAGTAAGACCTTTAAACAGGTCAACATACACAAGGCTGCAGGGCCAGACGGATTACCAGGACGTGTGCTGTTGGGCATGTGCTGACCAACTGGCAGGTGTCTTCACTGATATTTTCAACAAGTCCCTGATTGAGAATGTAATACCAATATGTTTCAAGCATACCACCATAGTCCCTGTGCCCAAGAACACAAAGGCAACCTGCCTAAATGACTACAGACCCGTAGCACTCACGTCCATAGCCATGAAGTGCTTTGAAAAGGTTGGTAATGGCTCACATCAACACCATTATCCCAGAAACCCTAGACCCACTCCAATTTGCATACCGCCCAAACAGATCCACAGATGATGCAATCTCTATTGCACTCCACACTGCCCTTTCCCACCTGGACAAAAGGAACACCTACGTGAGAATGGTATTCATTGACTACAGCTCAGCGTTCAACACCATAGTACCCTCAAAGCTCATCACTAAGCTAAGGATCCTGGGACTAAACACCCCCCTCTGCAACTGGATCCTGGACTTCCTGACGGGCCCCCCTCAGGTGGTGAGGGTAGGTAGCAACACATCTGCCAACACTGGAGCTCCACAGGGGTGCGTGCTCAGTCCCGTCCTGTACTCCCTGTTCACCCACGACTGGGTTTGCAGACGACACAACAAGTCGAATGCTCTAACCACTAGGCTACCCTGCAGACGACACAGTTTGCAGGCCTGATCACAGACAACAACGAGAGAGCTTATAGGGAGGTGGTCAGAAACCTGGCCGTGTGGTGCCAGAATAACAACCTAAGCCAAGACTAAGGAGATGATTGTGGACTACAGGAAAAGGAGGACAGAGCACGCCCCCATTCTCATCGACGGGGCTGTAGTGGAGCAGGTTGAGAGCTTCAAGTTCCTCAGTGTCCACATCAACAACAAACTAGAATGGTCCAAACACACCAAGACAGTCGTGAAAAGGGCACGACAAAGTCTATTCCCCCTCAGGAAACTAAAATGATTTGGCATGGGTCCTGAGATCCTCAAAAGGTTCTACAGCTGCAACATTGAGAGCATCTGGTTGCATCACTGCATGGTACGGCAACTGCTCAGCCTCTGACCGCTAGGCACTCCAGAGGGTAGTGCGTATGGCCCAGTACATCACTGGGGCTAAGCTGCCTGCCATCCAGGACCTCCACACCAGGCGGTGTCAGAGGAATGCCCTAAAAATTATCAAAGACTCCAGCCACCACAGTCATAGACTGTTCTCTCTACTACCACATGGCATGCGGTACCGGAGTGCCAAGTCTAGGACAAAAAGGCTTCTCAACAGTTTTTATCCCCAAGCCATAAGACTCCTGAACAGGTAATGAAATGGCTACCCGGACTATTTGCATTGTGTGCCTCCCCGAAAACCCTCTTTTTACACTGCTGCTACTCTCTGTTCATCATATATGCATAGTCACTTTAACTATACATTCATGTACATACTACCTTAATTGGGCCGACCAACCAGTGCTCCCTGACATTGGCTAACTGACGGCATCTGTATTGTGTCCTGCCACACACTAGCCGCCAACCCCTCTTTTACGCTACTGCTATTCTCTGTTCATCATATATGCATAGTCACTTTACCCATATCTACATGTACTGTACATACTACCTCAATTAGCCTGACTAACCGGTGTATGTATGTAGCCTCGCTACTTTTATAGCCTCGCTACTGTCTTTTTACTGTTGTTTTATTTCTTTACTTTGTTCACTTAACACCTTTATTGCATTATTGGTTAGAGCCTGTAGGTAAGCATTTCACTGTAAGTGTCACGTTCTGACCTTAGTTCCTTTTTTATGTCTTTATTTTAGTTGGTCAGGGCGTGAGTTGGGGTGGGCATTCTGTTGTTATTTTTCTATGTTTTGTTCTGTTGTTATATTTCTATGTGTTTGGCCTAGTATGGTTCTCAATCAGAGGCAGGTGTCAGTCGTTTTCTCTGATTGGGAGCCATATTTAGGTAGCCTGTTTTCTATTGTGTTTTGTGGGTGGTTGTATCCTATGTTAGTGTTTTCACCATACGGGACTGTTTCGGTTGTTTGTTTGTACTTTTGTTATTTTGTTCAGTGTTCTGTTGATTTATTAAATATATCATTATGGACACTTACCACACTGCACATTGGTCTGATCCTTGCTACTCCTTCTCTGAAGAAGAGGAATTACGTTACAGAACTACCCACCAAAAGAGGACCAAGCAGCGTGGTAACGAGCGGCAGAAATCTCAAGACTCCTGGACATGGAAGGAGATTCTGGACAGCAAGGGACCCTGGGCACAGGCTGGGGAATAACGCCGCCACAAACCAGAGCTGGAGGCAGCGAGAGCTGAAGGCAGCGAGAGCTGAGCGGCGGTGGTATGAGGAGGCAGCACGGCAGCGCGGCTGGGAGGCAGCCCCATACATTTCTTGGGGGGGGGGCACACGGGGAGTCTGGCTAAGTCAGACCTGAGCCAACTCCCCGTGCTTACCGTGGAGAGAGGTGGACCGGGCAGGCACCGTGTTAAGCTGTGAGGCGCTCAGTGTCCCCGGGGCGCAGGCATAGCCCGGTGCGTTACATAGCAGCGCCTCGTATCGGCCGGGCTAGAGTAGGCATCGAGCCAGGTGCCATGAAGCCGGATCAGCGCATCTGGTCTCCAGTGCGTCTCCTCGGGCCGGGGTACATGGCACCAGCCCTACGCATGGTGTCCCCGGTTCTCCAGCACAGCCCAGTGCGGTCTATTCCACCTCGCCGCACAGGCCTGGCTACGGGGAGTATCCTTCCAGGTAGGGTTGTGCAGGCTCGGTGCTCGAGACCTCCAGTGTGCCTCCACGCCCCGGTCTATCCGGTGCCTCCTCCATGCACCAGGCCTCTGGTGGCAGCCCCCCACACCAGGCTGTCTCTCCGTCTCCTCCCTACAGGTGCTCCCTCCTGTCCAGCGCTGCCAGAGTCTCCCGTCTGTCCTGAGCTGCCAGAGTCTCCCATCTGTCCTGAGCTGCCAGAGTCTCCCGTCTGTCCTGAGCTGCCAGAGTCTCCCGTCTGTCCTGAGCTGCCAGAGTCTCCCGTCTGTCCTGAGCTGCCAGAGTCTCCCGTCTGTCCTGAGCTGCCAGAGTCTCCCGTCTGTCCTGAGCTGCCAGAGTCTCCCGTCTGTCCTGAGCTGCCAGAGTCTCCCGTCTGTCCTGAGCTGCCAGAGTCTCCCGTCTGTCCTGAGCTGCCAGAGTCTCCCGTCTGTCCTGAGCTGCCAGAGTCCCCCGTCTGTCCTGAGCTGCCAGAGTCCCCCGTCTGTCCTGAGCTGCCAGAGTCCCCCGTCTGTCCTGAGCTGCCAGAGTCGCCCGTCTGTCCTGAGCTGCCAGAGTCGCCCGTCTGTCCTGAGCTGCCAGAGTCGCCCGTCTGTCCTGAGCTGCCAGAGTCGCCCGTCTGTCCTGAGCTGCCAGAGTCGCCCGTCTGTCCTGAGCTGCCAGATCCGCCCGTCTGTCCTGAGCTGCCAGATCCGCCGGTCAGTCAGGAGCTGCCAGATCCGCCGGTCAGTCAGGAGCTGCCAGAGCCGCCTGTCAGTCAGGAGCTGCCAGAGCCGCCTGTCAGTCAGGAGCTGCCAGAGCCGCCTGTCAGTCAGGAGCTGCCAGAGCCGCCGGTCAGTCAGGAGCTGCCAGAGCCGCCTGTCAGTCAGGAGCTGCCAGAGCCGCCGGTCAGTCAGGAGCTGCCAGAGCCGCCCGTCAGTCAGGAGCTGCCAGAGCCGCCCGTCAGTCAGGAGCTGCCAGAGCCGCCCGTCAGTCAGGAGCTGCCAGAGCCGCCCGTCAGTCAGGAGCTGCCAGAGCAGTCAGTTACTCCGGTGCTGCCGGAATTGCCCTTCACTCCGTAGCTGCCGGAATCGCCCTTCACTCCGGCGCTGCCGGAATCGCCTTTCACTCCGGAGCTGCCGGAGTCTCCCGCCTGTCCGGTGCTTCCGGAATCTCCCGTCCATTCGGGACCCGTTGCTAGCGTCCCCAATCCGGGGTCGGTGGCGAGGGTCGCCACTCCTAAGGTGCCACATAAGTGGGCCGAGACTATGGTGGAGTGGGGTCCACGTCCCGCTCCAGAGCCGCCACCACGGTAAATGCCCACCCAGACCCTCCCCTATAGGTTCAGGTTTTGCGGCCGGAGTCCGCACCTTTGGGGGGAGTACTGTGACGTTCTGACCTTAGTTCCTTTTTATGTCTTTATTTTAGTTGGTCAGGGCGTGAGTTGGGGTGGGCATTCTGTTGTTGTTTTTCTATGTTTTGTTCTGTTATATTTATATGTGTTTGGCCTAGTATGGTTCTAAATCAAATCAAATCAAATCAAATGTATTTATATAGCCCTTCGTACATCAGCTGATATCTCAAAGTGCTGTACAGAAACCCAGCCTAAAACCCCAAACAGCAAGCAATGCAGGTGGCAGGTGTCAGTCGTTGTCTCTGATTGGGAGCCATATTTAGGTAGCAAGCAATCAGAGGCAGGTGTCAGTCGTTGTCTCTGATTGGGAGCCATATTTAGGTAGCCTGTTTTCTATTGTGTTTTGTGGGTGGTTGTATCCTGTGTTAGTGTTTTCACCATACTGTTTCGGTTGTTTGTTTGTACTTTTGTTATTTTGTTCAGTGTTCTGTTGATTTATTAAATATATCATTATGGACACTTACCACGCTGCACATTGGTCTGATCCTTGCTACTCCTCCTCTGAAGAAGAGGAATTCCATTACAGTAAGGTCTACTACACCTGTTGTATTCGGCACACGTGACAAATAAACTTTGATTTGAAACCGGGATTCAGCGTGCAAGTGGCCATCGAAGGTGAGCATTTGCCCACTGAAGTTGGTTACGACACCTAACTGCAGTCAGGTCAAGAACCTGGTGCAGATGACGATCATAGAAAAGCGTTTCCCTGAGACGGTTTCTGACAGTTTGTGCAGAAATTATTCGGTTGTGCCACAGTTTAATCAACTGTCCGGGTGGTTCGTCTTAGACCATCCCGCAGGTGAAGAAGCCGGACGTGGAAGTCCTGGGCTGGCGTGGCTCTGCGGTTGTGAAGTCGGTTGGACATACTGCCAAATTCCTTAAAACGACAAAGGAAGCGACTTAACATTAAATATTCATGTAACAGCTCTGGTGGATATTCCTGCAGTCAGCATGCCAATTGTACACATCAGTGGCATTGTGTTGTGTGACAATACTGCACATTTTATTGTCCCCAGAATCAGGTGCACCTGTGTAATGATCATGTTGTTTCATCAGCTTCTTGATATGCCACACCTGTCAGGTGGATTGATTATCTTGGCAAAGGAGAAATGCTCACTATGTAAACAAATGTGTGCATTAAATTTGAAAGAACCAAGTTTTTTGTGCATATAGAACATTTTGGGGATATTTTATTTCAGCTCATGAAACAGTGGACCAACACTTTTATATTTTTGTTCAGTATCCAGAATATCGTTGTGTTTTTTTATTATTGTTTTTTGGGACAAAAAAATACTGTTAATTAAGACACCAGGAAATCATCTCCAGATGATTTTCATTTTGGAAATCTGTTCAAGAATGCCACTCATAATAGAGACACGTGAGCATATACAAATGTAAGCAAGGTTTAATATTATTATGTTTTTGTCAAATATTATATCTGTTTGGGCTTCTCACGGTCTTGTTCCAGCCCCATGACCATCCGCTCAAAGAAACAAATTGCCAGAGGCTGACTCAAGATGATAATCCCTGCTCTATGATTCATCCTCTGATCAACCTTTTTGCTTCTCTTCCTCCCTGATCGTCCCCCCTTCCCTTCCAGAGCTCTGACATTTACTCTAGTGGGGGCTGGCCTCTCACCCTCCCTGCTCACTTCCTGCCAATCACAATATGCTATGAGTGGACTCAACAATCGTTACCAATGCACTTAGCAACAAGACTTGCTGGAGAAAACGAAATAGAACAGCGGAATTAGCAATTATGTATCTCCAAAGGAATAGTGTTTCCAATAACGATTTCATATCATTGGCTTTGATGATGTATTCCTATGCCACTGATCCCTTGTCGCTGATTCCTCTACACCTGGCTGGCTCACCTGTGTTAGACTGCATGTTGAGGTTGCTGCGGGAGGAGGTAGAAGAGGAAGAGGAAGAACCGTAGCCTGGGCCAAGGCCCTGGATCATGCTGCCCTGGGAGGAGGGGGGCACGGGGTGGCTGTAGCCGGAGGCTGAGCCGTGGGTGCTGGCTGGCAGGCTGAGGGACGTGGATGAAGGCCCAGCCGACTGTGTCTGACTCGCCTGCTGCTGCATGGGAGCGTGGCCGGGGCCTGACGACACACAGAGCAGTCAGAGCAGCCAGCCACTCAGGCACACGCAGTGCCAGCATGGTCACAGGCACCACGAACACGAAACACATCCAGTTCATCGCTACACCACAGGAGGCTTGTGTAGGACTCAGTAGGCATAGAATGAAGTTTTGAATCAAGGGTGTGTATATTATGCGGAGAGACGACGAGAGAAGAATTAGTGGAGCGGCAAATGGACGAGAGGGTAAAGACCTGTATGGCTATAAAGAGGTGCATGTAAATAGTCTGAAGTGGCTTCCTCTCCTCGTCTCCATTACTTAATGTGCAGTGATGTGAGAGAACTGGACAGATGGAATGAAATGCCCAGTTAGCATCCACTTACAGTATCCTGTATTCAGGGATCAGTGTGGAAGAGGAAGCCACTTTAAAATATGGAGATGCACTCATAGAATGATGTCTGGACAGAGCAGAGGACGAGATCAAATATGCTGCCATAGGAGAGGTAGACAGACGACGTACATGCAGCAGACAGTCAGTTTGGCAGAGAGGCGAGCATTCAGATAGTACACAGATACAGTGGATAGCGAGTGTCTGTGTGTGTGTGTGTGTGTGTGTGTGTGTGTGTGTGTGTGTGTGTGTGTGTGTGTGTGTGTGTGTGTGTGTGTGTGTGTGTGTGTGTGTGTGTGTGTGTGTGTGTGTGTGTGTGATACGGAGGTCTCACCATTGCTCATCTGACTCTGCAACATAGAGGTAGGGGGCAGGCCAGGGGTCATGGTGTCGTTGAGGTTACTCTGGGAGTGTAGGGGCCCGTTGCCTCCGCTTGGTCCCATTCCTCCAGCACCTATACTCCCCATGTTAGGGGTAGGAGGCTGAGAGAACAGGAGGAGAGGAGAGACATGTGAATTTACAGCTCTGGGAATTGTGTTACAGTTAAAGAACAGCTATTGAGGCCGGGTAAGGGAGAGAGAGAGAGCGAGAGTGAGAGCGAGAAGACCAACATGGGGCTCTATTGTATTGCGTAACTCCACACAGACTTACTGCAGGTAACAATGACTGCATGTTCTGATTAGAATCTGCTATCGTGGCCAGATAGACTAGGTTTCTGTGAAGGATCTGCTGATACCTGTCAAAGCACAGAAAGACAGGTTAATCACTAATCACAAGAGCCTTCAACATGATGACGATCATTAAACTGTGATATTCCATTCTTCGCGCTTAGAATCACATCTTCATACAAGTACACATCTGCTATAGTAACCGACATAACATGCATCTGTGACAACACTATGAGGACAGGTGTAACTCCTACTGTGTGCATTCTGCTGTTTTTCCTTTGCTCTGGTAATCCATTATGCATTGTATCAGATGGTGATTTTCATCCAGCATCTTGGGGAGATAAAAAAAAAATCACGTTAGGCCAGCAGCTTATTATAACAGAGTTATGACACTATAATAAAGTGTCCTGGATTCTCGAGACTTGCGCTCACGTAAGCCCCCCTCCTACTCTCTGAACAAAATTATCTGGGTCAGCTGTTTTTCTTGGAGTATATTTAACGTTGCCAGAAAGAGCCTAGGGCAGAAGAGACTGTTTAAGTCGGACGGAGCCATGGTCTTTTTTTCCTGCAACTCCAAAAGTCGACCATTATTTTTCTGCCAATCACAACATTCTGACATCAGTGACAAAAATCGAGGGTACAAGAAAGTGGAACCTGTCCTCTATAGGCTACGATCCAAAGAAGGCGCTCTAACCGTAATATATATATATATATATATATATATATATATATACTCTCAACAATTTGACAAGCACCAATAAGAGTCCTCCCCGTTCCTTCGAGGATAAACAAAGGTCCAATGATGTTGCACGTAAGCCCACACCTTCCATCATCATCGCCCCTGTCAGACTATCCATTCATCCAGTGCACCTGCCTCTTACCACTGGCTGTCTAAAGAATTCTCGCTAGTCTTCTCACATCTTTGGCACGGCTGGCTATCAATATTTTTTTGTAACAGCCTATCATATAGAGTGTATTTTATAAAGGATAAAATGTTGCTAAAAGAAAAAGAACAAACAAAAAAATACTCAAATGAACAGTTAACAAAAAAAATCCCATGAAGTGCATGCACCAGAATAAGACAAAATTCAGTCAAGACTCGGGACAAACTAGATTTGTTTGGTCTCGGATGCTATAGTCTATTATTAGACAACATGTGTTGTTCTAACGCATAACATAGTAGCCGTTATGTCGGCTTCCGTTAAAAGCCACACTGTGCAGTGAAGAGCAACAACAGTAACGACGCAATAAAAAGTAGGCTTTGATGAATGTCAATTTGTTTTCATTGGCGTCTTATGATCGCGTCACTTTGTTTGGCTCGCTCTATTGTACCAGTTATGTGCCGATGTTGACTACTTTCCCACCGTTGGCACTGGCTGACTCTCTCCACGCTCTCAAATCGACCAGAATAAAATATGTCCTGTTAAAACGACGTAATAGAGAAAGACATGGCATTAGCCTACCTTTTGTATCGTTTGCTGTGTCACCTCCCCTTTGCTCCTTGGGCGCGCCGATGAAAATGCCACCGACATTGTTATATAAGGAAACGGTAAGAAACGCTCCTTTTATTCTAATATTTTGCCTATTATCTTGCGTGCAGTATAACATAGTTAGGTTTTCCATGTTCAGAAAATAATAGGGGTGTGTGAATCCCTGGATTGCTCCGAAATGAAAATGCATTATAAATACACCACTAATCCCCTCGATGCAAATTGATACTACATTTGATTATGTTATTAAGATTGATGGTTGATCAGAATTCCATCATGTCTATGAAAATATCGTATTTTTCGAGACTCACTCATTAATGTGTTGGTATAACCCATTCAGTCAGCTATAGGCTACAGTATAATTTCTCACAGTAGTAGGGGTGTTCTTTGATTCACGATATCCAATGCGCTCGCTCTCCAACGTAAACCAACGATGGCCGCAATAAATCAAGGCTGTTGCACACTAAAGTCCGGATGAGGCGCTGTGTTCAATTTGAATGTGCTGTTTCATTCAAGTCTGATCACTTTCGCTTTTGTTAAAAGAGCGAGGGCCAGTCGAGGAGACACAGAAATCGGCTTTTCTTTACAGGTAAAGTGCTTGGAAGATGAGCTACGATCGTGCAATCACAGTCTTCTCACCTGATGGCCACTTATTCCAGGTGGAATACGCACAGGAGGCGGTCAAAAAAGGTTCAACCGCTGTAAGTAGGCCTTTCTCATTTCTGTCAATGTTGATTGAGGTCAAAACAATGGGTCAAGCACTGTGCCGATGCAAACCGTAGCCTATCAATAGAAGCAGACCCAAATTGTGCTTACAACGGGCGCAACTGTATCACTTGGGCCTAATTCGTTTACAGGTTGGAGTGCGAGGAAAAAACGTCGTTGTGCTAGGAGTGGAGAAGAAAACTGTAGCCAAGCTCCAAGATGACAGAACAATGCGCAAAATCTGTGCCTTGGATGACAACGTCTTCATGGCCTTTGCAGGTAACTTACTGTAGGACATGACTAATAAGGCAAGAAGACCAACATAGGACCAATAAGGCACAGTGCACACCCAAGCCACAGATGGTGTGAAGTGGTTGATTGCAAATATGTAATTAGCCTACCATATGTATGGTATAATTGATGTCATCAACATTTGATCATGTAGGCCTACGTTGAATGATACATTTCATTTTTACTGCTGAAATTGAGCTATTTGATTGTTTTTTCACCTTGTTGGGTGAGGGGTTTAATTGGTGTACCATACTTTATCTCCTTATCCCATGGCCTGCAGGGTTGACGGCAGATGCCAGGATCGTTGTTAACAGGGCTAGGGTGGAGTGTCAGAGTCACAGGCTTACAGTGGAAGACCCTGTGACTGTGGAGTACATCACACGCTTCATTTCCAGCATCAAACAGGTACCCCCCACACACACACACACACAACAGTACAATGCACATGTGCAGATATAACATTTCTACATATTCCCACTTTCAGCGCTACACCCAAAGCAATGGGCGAAGGCCCTTTGGCATCTCCTCCCTCATTGTGGGGTTTGATTTCGATGGAACACCCCATCTGTACCAAACTGACCCTTCAGGAACATATCATGCTTGGAAGGTAGGGGTGTAATTCTGACCCATACATCTGAATCATTTAAAAGGTGCTTTGACAGGTTTGTCATCACCCCAATGAATTACCCAATGTACCTCAAGTTGCAATGCAATTATATATGAGCAAAATGGGAAAACCTAACTGTGGTTGTGTACATAGGCAAATGCCATTGGAAGATCTGCCAAGACTGTACGTGAGTTTCTGGAGAAGAACTATAAAGAGGAGCATATGGAATCCGATACAGACACCATTAAACTGGCCATCAGAGCTCTACTTGAGGTGAGGTTTTTGCCAGTCCAGATCCAAACTTTTGATTGGCAGCAACGATATTGCATGAGCACCCGCTATTAATGATTGAAATCTCAGATATTCCTGTCACAAGGTTTGCTCCATGTGTTCACAGGTTGTCCAGTCAGGTGGAAAGAACATTGAGCTGGCCATTATGAAGCGGGATGAATCAATGAAGGTCTGTTTGAAATCATGACACCTCCGCAAATCCGTCAAGAGGATCTCACCTGTGTAATGATGCAATGTAATTGCTCCCCTAACGACCTCTTTCCCACTGTAAATAGATTCTGGTCCAAGAGGAAATTGAGGAATATGTCACTGCTATTGAAAAGGAAAAGGAGGAAGCAGAGAAACAAAAGAAGAAAACATAAACACTCTCGGATTGAAGTCATGACCAAACATGCCTTCATCCATCTTCAATATTGCATCAGGATTCTCATTGTTTACATTAATTTGCTCATCGTTTCTCTATCCAATGCTGGAGGGACTCCTAAGGAGTGCATATTTTTGTTCTAAGCACACTTCTTTTGACTAGTCACCAGGCTCTTGTTTGGCTGAATCAGGTAGGCTATGGTAGTGCTGGGAGAGGCTCGTCTGGTTGCCGAGACTAGTGTTGGGCTAAAACAAAACTACTCCCATCCTGGGAGTCCCAATTAAATGGATTGAGAAATACTGTTGCCCTAATCGACCATATGAAACCTTAAGACTTTGCCTTATTCTTGCAATGAATAAATATCTGTATTTAAACTACAACGTTCAGTTACTATCATTGAACAGAGAAAATGAACAAGAACAAGTGAATCAGCACTCCCATCTTTATTAGATTTGTAACAATGTAACATCACTTGTGCTCAAAACGATAGAAAACTAACAAATACATGGAAATTCATTAGTTCTGGCAGACATTTGGTCTGTAATTGAGTTATTTATAATTATATTAAGTAATATTTACAATACCAGGAACACAAAAATGACCTAAAGATATTTTCCCCTCAGTTTCATCTTCAAATTGATCCCTTGAATAGTTTAGGAAGTGTGCATGTCATCAAGCTACTTATCAGAATACAGCAGAGTGTAACGGCGTTCGTCTGTTGAAGGAGAAGCGGACCAAAATGCAGCGTGGTGGTTACTCATGTATTACATGAAATAACTAGAAATATACAAAACAACAAACGGAACAAGAAAACCTATACAGCCTGTCTGGTGAACAACTACACAGAGACAGGAACAATCACCCACAAAATACACAGTGAAACCCAGGCTACCTAAATATGGTTCCCAATCAGAGACAACGAGAATCACCTGACTGATTGAGAACAGCCTCAGGCAGCCAACCTATGCTAGACACACCCCTAATCAGCCACAATCCCAATGCCTACAAAAAAAAAACAATATGACAACACAATAAGCCCATGTCACACCCTGGCCTGAACAAATAATTAAAGAAAACACAAAATACTAAGACCAAGGCGTGACACAGAGGTTGAAAAGCACAGGCAAAAAATATACACTGCTCAAAAAAATAAAGGGAACACTAAAATAACACATCCTAGATCTGAATGAATGAAATAGTCTTATTAAATACTTTTTTCTTTACATAGTTGAATGTGCTGGCAACAAAATCACACAAAAATTATCAATGGAAATCAAATTTATCAACCCATGGAGGTCTGGATTTGGAGTCACTCAAAATTAAAGTGGAAAACCACACTACAGGCTGATGCAACTTTGATGTAATGTCCTTAAAACAAGTCAAAATGAGGCTCAGTAGTGTGTGTGGCCTCCACGTGCCTGTATGACCTCCCTACAACGCCTGGGCATGCTCCTGATGAGGTGGCGGATGGTCTCCTGAGGGATCTACTCCCAGACCTGGACTAAAGCATCCGCCAACTCCTGGACATTCTGTGGTGCAACGTGGCGTTGGTGGATGGAGCGAGACATGATGTCCCAGATGTGCTCAATTGGATTCAGGTCTGGGGGGTCGGGCCAGTCCATAGCATTAATGCCTTCCTCTTGCAGGAACTGCTGACACACTCCAGCCACATGAGGTCTAGCATTGTCTTGCATTCGGAGGAATCCAGGGCCAGCATATGGTCTCACAAGGGGTCTGAGGATCTCATCTCGGTACCTAATGGCAGTCAGGCTACCTCTGGCGAGCACATGGAGGGCTGTGCGGCCCCTCAAAGAAATGACACCCCACCTCCAAACCGGTCATGCTGGAGGATGTTGCAGGCAGCAGAACGTTCTCCATGGTGTCTCCAGACTGTCACGTCTGTCACATGTGCTCAGTGTGAAGCTGCTTTCATCTGTGAAGAGCACAGGGCGCCAGTGGCGAATTTGCCAATCTTGGGGTTCTCTGGCAGATGCCAATCGTCCTGCACGGTGTTGGGCTGTAAGCACAACCCCCACCTGTGGACGTCGGGCCCTCATACCACCCTCATAGAGTCTGTTTCTGACCGTTTGAGCAGACACATGCACATTTGTGGCCTGCTGGAGGTCATTTTGCAGGGCTCTGGCAGTGCTTCTCCAGCTCCTCCTTGCACAAAGGCGGAGGTAGCGGTCCTGCTGCTGGGTTGTTGGCCGCAGGCAGAACAGTTGAAACTGGAGCAGCAGCATGGCCAGGTGTACTGGGGACAGCAAGGAGTCATCATGCCAGGTCGTCCTGAGGCATGGTCCTAGGGCTCAGGTCCTCCGAGTGAGAGAAAGAAAGAGAGAGCATACTTAAATTCACACAGGACACCGGATAAGACAGGAGAAGTACTCCAGATATAACAAACTGACCCTAGCCCCCGACACAAACTACTGCAGCATAAATATTGGAGGCTGAGACAGGAGGGGTCAGGAGACACTGTGGCCCCATCCGATGATACCCCCGGACAGGGCCAAACAGGAATTATCACTACTGTCTACTCCTGGTTTCTCCTTCATTGGCTTCTAGAGATGGTGAAGAGGCTAGAATGGATGAAAAGCTTGCAGATGATACTGAAGACAAAAATGAGAGGAACCATTTCTGTCAGAGATAGAAAAGTCCCCCTTTTGCAATAATTTCACCAATCAGTGATAGCCAAATCATGAGCTATTGTGTTCTTAATGAATGATCACAGTCATGGTCGAATTGCCATGTTCCTGCAACTACAGTACAAACCCCATATGTCGACGGATATGTGGTGAGTCTAATGCAACTAACCTTTGATGATCAACTTGTCCTGCATCTCCCTCTCCAGCACTTCCTTGTCGAACATTGGATTTGCAGAATCAAAGTCAAAGTCCGACTCAAACTTGAGGGTGAAGGGCTTCGAGCCCTCCACAAGGAGCTCGGCCTACGGGCTCCTACAGGACAAAATGGAAAGAGTTTGATAAGTCCTTCCTTCTAGGTATGAGATATTCTACATCAAAGGGTTAATACTACAAATGAAGGGTGCCAATTTGGTTTCCTCTATATCAAATTTCAGCCAGACCAACTAGCCAGACTGAGCCACCTGCACACCTGACACCTACCAGTCTAGTCAATAACTCAACTCTCCCAATACAATTTCCTTCCCAGTTCACACTTTACATTTTTTTCATTTCCAAGGGAAAGTTTTGGAAGCAAACACCTCATACATTAACTATAACGTTTCAGGTAAGACCCAAATGCAGTCTGCATTTCAAGAACGAGGGAGCACTGGGAAAGAAAGGCCCGGCAGGTTCTGCAATCTCCATCGTAGTGCTCCGGGGGAGGTAAGCGGGGTTCCCAGGAAACCGGGGTGACGGCGCTGCTACCAGCCGAGTTACTGAGGGGCTGGGAGGTTACCGCAGTGGTAGAATGCTTGGTAGGCAACCCACGGAATTGCTCCCGCAATGCGTCCAATGCTAGGTCGTGACGTTCGGCCACGTCCTGGATCCCTTCCACCAGAACGCGGAAGCAACTCCTCGTGTCTACCAATGGTGGCTCCTTGGGAGGAGATGGCATTGCGGAGCTGGTCCAAGTCTGCTGTAAATTTACAGCAATAATGACCTATTCTGTAAATTTACAGCAGGGAGGCTGTAATATGTTTTACAGTAAGGAAAATCATGCTGTAAACTATATTACAGCATCACTGCTGTGAAGCAAAATTGCAGTACTAAACTGGCAACTGTGTTGCAGTAATATACAATGAATTTACAGTACTAAGTAGCATTGCAGGTTGTCTTTAAAATACAGCTCACTGAAATGTAATATTGTAAGAAAAACAATACATTTACAAATATATATATTTATTCATATTCATAACATGAATTTCACATGAATTGCACTTGCAACTCCAGATAGTAGGGGAGAGAAAGAGACAGGGAGACAGAGAGAGATACAGTGATAAGAACATTGACAAATACAGGCCAATAATGTACATCACCATACACAAACCAAGACATCAGAATAGGTCATTCTTGAAAATACAGGATTATGTAAGAAATAAATAACATCTAAACAGACCAATGAAAAATAGGAAAACAACAGTGGAACAGGGAGAAATTTTACAAAAAACTATAACAAGAACTGCTTGCCTGCCTGTGTTTGAGAGAGAAACAAGAGAGGGAGAGATCGAGAGAGAAAGGGGCTGAGAGAGAAGGATGGATAGAGAGGAACGAGCAGGGCTAGACTGGAGCCAGAGTAGCACGCTACCTCAAGCCAACACAGGCTCCGGGATGGCGCAAGCAGATCATTTGCTGACCCAACCCGCATGGCAGGATATCTGAGAGAATGACAGATGCAAACAAGTCTTGAATAAATCTCGGTGGCATGCAGATCATCACCCCAATCTTTGAAACTCTGATCCTCCTTAACTTAATACGTCAACTAGGACAAACATGGACATAGAAAGAATAGAGAGAGATTGCTATTACTATCACTACTACTACTATTACTATCACTACTACTACTATTGCTATCACTACTACTACTATTACTATCACTACTACTACTATTACTATCACTACTACTACTATTACTATCACTACTACTACTATTACTATCACTACTACTACTATTACTATCACTACTACTACTATTACTATCACTACTACTACTATTACTATCACTACTATTACTATCACTACTACTACTATTACTATCACTACTACTACTATTACTATCACTACTACTACTATTACTATCACTACTACTACTATTGCTATCACTACTACTACTATTACTATCACTACTACTACTATTACTATCACTACTACTACTATTGCTATCACTACTACTACTATTACTATCACTACTACTACTATTACTATCACTACTACTACTATTACTATCACTACTACTACTATCACTACTACTACTATTACTATCACTACTACTACTATTGCTATCACTACTACTACTATTACTATCACTACTATTACTATCACTACTACTACTATTACTATCACTACTACTACTATTGCTATCACTACTACTACTATTACTATCACTACTACTACTATTGCTATCACTACTACTACTATTACTATCACTACTACTACTATTACTATCACTACTACTACTACTATTGCTATCACGACTGCTACTATTACTATCACTACTACTACTATTACTATCACTACTACTACTATCACTACTACTACTATTGCTATCACTACTACTACTATTACTATCACTACTACTACTACTATTGCTATCACTACTGCTACTATTACTATCACTACTACTACTATTACTATCACTACTACTACTATCACTACTACTACTATTACTATCACTACTACTACTATCACTACTACTACTATTACTATCACTACTATTACTATCACTACTACTACTATTACTATCACTACTACTACTATTACTATCACTACTACTACTATCACTACTACTACTATTACTATCACTACTATTACTATCACTACTACTACTATTACTATCACTACTACTACTATTGCTATCACTACTACTACTATCACTACTACTACTATTACTATCACTACTACTACTATTACTCGCTGGGTAAAAGGGAAGATGACAACTGACAAATAAAGTTTGTGGTCATCAGGTGTGTGTATTTGTGTACTTACATGGAGTTTTTCCACTCAAACTCCTTCAGGTCTGTGAGAAAGCGTGTAACATAGGGGTCAATTGGCAATGGCTTCCTCTGAAAGACCTTTCCGGTCTTGCGGCTCACTCTTGCTTTCGCTGTGCATTTGGTTCCTTCAGGGTTTATTCGAACCAGGAACCTGCACAACCCAACATATAATATATTAAATCAGTTGAGACATTGAATAAAATAACACTCCTTGAAGTAGGAGTGCTTGCTTTCAAACCTCGGTGTCCACAAACGAATGAGTCGCTCAAATTGCAGGATGAGTTCGGGGCACTCTACCCCACAAGCAAAACTGTAGTTCGCAACATTTCAATGTTTTTGTTTTATATGATTAACGAATGCTTTAATATTTAGGAAAAATAAATTGCAGGATTTACACCCGTACATTCCCAATAAAGCTACTTCCAGCTAACAGGCAGCCTGCAATATGAAAATTACACTACCCCCAGCCATCAAATTGCATGCACACACCAAAAGAGCTATCAAGCTATACATTACCATGCAACTCATGCCAACCACACAATCAATTATTACTTTTATTACAGACTACAAGGCTAAATAAAATATTAGTCTCTGCCTGATGTTTAAAAAATCATTCATTTAAACGTTGCCTAATTAATGGTTGGATAAGGATCACTTCTGAAAGATTAGCAAAAGCACGAGGGAAAAAAAAATCTTCCCTCACAGACCGTTTGGCGGGGAGCATCCCATTAGTGGAAATCAAGTCTGTTCTCAGCGCAGGCCTGGTTGTAGATAGGTTCGAGTCGCGTCGGGGACATTGTTCGAATTTTAGCTTTACCTAATTATCCTAACCTGCTGCGTTAATTCTTGTAACCTGCTAAGAAAAGCAACTTCTGATAGTTAAAATTACAGACCTGCCCTGAGAACAGTCTTGGTTTCAACTATGAGATTACAACTCTCTTTCTCTCTCTCTCGCACACACACCACAGACGATTGGCGCCACCACCTACAGCAGTGTCCCGGTACTACTGTAAAGAAATGTAGTAAGTTAGAGTAATTTTTACAGGAGGCTTACAATTACAGTTAATAACAGTATTTTTCAGCATTTTACCAATAATGCAGTGCAATCTACATCAACATTTAAGGTATTTTACTGTGTACTCTACAGTGTTTTACTGTTGAAAATTTCAGAAAAGTCTTACAGTGTAGCTTTAAGCTTAAACTGCTGTCCTGAAGCTACCGTAGGTCTACCCATCAAGTCAAGATGGAACTTTATATAATTTACTAATATTGTTAATATACTGCAAAATTCACCAGAGCTCTGTAGACTGGTCTTCCCTGGATGAATGACCCTGCTGGGACCCCAGTCACCATCTGATCCTGCTAAGAAATGATGAGCAGTGTTGTGTACTAACTATGCACTAGAGCAGGGGTGTCAAACATACGGCCCGCGGGCCGGAACCGGCCCCCAAGGAGGTTCGATCAGGCCCGCAGGATAATTTGAAAGTGGAAAAAAATGCATAAAAGACATGGAATTAATTTTTTTTTTTTTTTTTAAGACAAGCCGCATCACTGAGACAGACTGAAAACAGCAGACGGTATCAATGCGCCATCTGCTGCTTTTTTACGACGTTGTTAAGATTGTTAATGTCTCTACCTCTCCACTACACCCTCATTAGCCAAAATGTCGTTATCCAAACGGAGAAAAGTAGATAAGGAGTGTAGAATTTTCAAAGAAAAATGGACCACGTCCTATTTATTTACAGAGATGCACGGAAAACCTTTGTGCTTGGTGTGTTTGCAACAAGTTTCGGTATTGAAGGAATATAATATTCGACGCCACTACGAGACTCATCACAGCGAAAAATATGACGGCTTGCAAGGACAACTGAGAAGAGATAAGATTAACGAATTGCTGGCGGGTCTGAGGAAACAGCAGTCAACTTTCATCCAGAGCCGAGAAGTCAGTGAAGCAGCGGTAAAAGCCAGCTACCTAATTGCTAGCGAAATAGCATTAGCATCGAAGCCGTATTCCGACGTGACTTTGTTAAACGATGCATGATGAAGGCGGCTGAACTTGTATGTCCCGAGAAGCGACAAGCTTTTGCCAATATTAGCATGACGAGGAATACTATAGCAGAGAGGATTTCGGAACTATCGGCAGATTTAGACAGTCAATTGAAACAGAGTCAAGTCATTTATTGCATTTTCCGTGGCAATTGACGAGAGCACTGACATCACAGACGTGGCCCAACTGGCCATATTTATTCGAGGAGTTGATGAGACATTGACTGTTACTGAAGAGTTTCTTGAGTTGGTGCCAATGATGGACACCACAACAGCCGAGGACATTTTCGGCTCTGTCCTTGCTGCATTGGACAGAGTTGGAGTGGACTGGTCCCGCGCTGTCAGCCTGGCTACAGACGGCGCGCCATCCATGGTCGGAAAGAAAGCAGGTGTCGCGACAAAGTTCAAAGACAAAGTACAAGCCCTTAATGGAGGAGATCGTTTCTGGACATTTCACTGTATTTTGCACCAGGAGGCATTGTGTTGCAAGTCGCTGAAAATGGACCACGTCATGGAGGTGGTTGTTCGCACTGTAAATTTCATCCGGTCCAGAGGTCTGAACCATCGTCAGTTTGACAAACTTCTCAGCGACAGCAACATTACCCACAGCCTGCCATACCACACTGAAGTGAGATGGTTAAGCCGAGGCGCTGTGCTGAGGCATTTCTTTGATCTACGAGAGGAAATCGGACAGTTCATGGAGAAAAAGGAAAACCGGTGTTGGAATTACAATCTCAGGAATGGCTACGGGACCTTGCATTCTTGGTTGATATTACTGAACACTTGAACAATCTGAACAAAATGTTGCAAGGCCGCAAAAAGTTGTCACACAGTTTTCTGACAACATACATGCATTTAAGTTGAAGCTGACTTTGTGGGAGATGCAACTGGCAAATGGCAACCCTGCCCTGATTTTATCAGTATCTACTACCAGGGTACCCCAAATTAACAGCCCTGGCTGCTAAAATTTTGTGCATGTTTGGGACAACCTACCTTTGTGAACAAATTTTCTCAGTGATGAATATCAATAAAACAAAAATGCGTTCAAGGCTCACAAACAAGCACTTAAATGACATTCTGAAAGTGACAGCTAGTCAGGACATGACACCTGGTGTTGATGCACTTGTACAGGCCAAAAGATGCCAAGTTTCAGGTACAAATACAAGTCCAGACTAGACTAACACCTTTAAAATGCTGCCTTAGATACTGTTTGCATTGAAAGAATACAGCTCTGTGAAGATGAATCCTTACTGTGGTGATTTAAAAAATGTGCACTTTAATGTTAGTCAGCAGCTTCAAAACAAAAGTTGTGTGATGGAATTCTACTGTTCATACAACTCCATACATTTTCAGTATGTATTGTATGTGTATGTATGTTTCATGTATGAAGTTTACAGATTTACAGGACAGGCGAACACTTTCTTCATTACACATTTAAAATCACTCTCCTTAGTTTGTAAGGTGTACGCAGGGATTACATTTAGATTTTATATGCGTATGTGTAAGTGGTTTAAAAATTCCTTTCTTTAAAAGTCTCATTTAATCTTAAAGTGCATTACTATATTTTTCAGTACCAATTAAAGTTTTGTGCCTTTGTACAATCAGTGGGATCAGTTGCAATGCATATTTGTGAATGATAAAAGTAAATTGCACATTTGTCTAAGGAAATATGAGGTGTTTCATGAAATGTTTTGTAAAAGGATAGTTCATTAAATTTCAATATTTTCCTAATGTTCTTGTGCTTCTTTACACCAAAACAAAGGAAAGACATGATATTTTGGTTATTTATAGCAGAGTATGGTATAATTTTAATGGTCCGGCCCACTTGACATCTCCCTAGGCCGTATGTGGCCCACGATGCGAAATGAGTTTGACACCCCTGCACTAGAGGGTTGCATTCCCCCGGGATGCCTGCAGGACCTGCGGGTCCCAACAGAGATCATTGCGGCGCGGTCTGCATTGTTCATGCTGCAGTCGGTCAGACTGTCACGCCCTGGTCGAGGTATTTTGTGTTTATCTTCATTTATTTGGTCAGGCCAGGGTGTGGCATGGGGTTTTTGTATGTGGTGTGTTGGTGTTGGGATTGTAGCTTAGTGGGGTGTTCTAGTTAAGTCTATGGCTGTCTGAAGTGGTTCTCAATCAGAGGCAGGTGTTTATCGTTGTCTCTGATTGGGAACCATATTTAGGCAGCCATATTCTTTGTGTGTTTCGTGGGTGATTGTCCTTAGTGTCCTTGTTCCTGTCTGTGTTAGTTTACACTAGTATAGGCTGTTTTGGTTTTCGTTACGTTCTTTGTTTTGTAGTGTTTGTAATTGATTCGTGTTTTACGTCTGTTTATTAAACATGGATCGCAATCTACACGCTGCATTTTGGTCCGACTCTCCTTCACCACAAGAGAACCGTTACATTGGAATGAAAATATTTTTGTTGTCCCACAGATTATTTGGAAACGGTACTCTTTCTGCTTTGTATGAGTTAGCCTACCCACTGTATTAAAATCACATATTTTACGCATTATTCACACTCAGAAATAGCCTACCTCTCCTAGTTGAGCGTGAGAGTTCAAGTGCACCTAGTATGTGTGGCCTCATTGAAATAGAGTAGGCTACATTTCCGGTGTATTCGGAAAGTATTCAGACCACTTGACTTTTCCACATTTTGTTACATTATACAGCATTATTATTCCCCCTCATCAATCTACACACAGTAACCCATAATGACAAAGCAAAAGGCTAGGGCTGACCTGGCAATGGTAGCTACTAGTTAGCGTAGCTAATTCATTCACATCTCTGTAGCATTGAAGGTCCCCAAGTTTGTAACCACCAGGGCTCTTCCTGGAGCTGGTCGCCCGGCCAAACTGAGCAATCAGGGAGGTGACCAAGAAACCGATGGTCAACTCTGACAGAGCTCCAAAGTTCCTCTGTGTTTTTCAGCGGCACGGACTGGGAGATTAGTCGGGATTGAGGGAAAGATAAACGGAGGAAAGTACAGAGAGATCCTTGATGAAAACCTGCTTCGGAGCGCTCAGGACCTCAGACTGGGGTGAAGGTTCAACTTCCAACAGGACAACGACTCTAAGCACACAGCCACGACAAACAGGAGTGGCTTCGGGACAAGTCTCTGAATGGCCTTGAGTGGCCGGGCCAGAGCCTGGACTTGAACCCGATTTAACATCTCTGGAGAGACCTGAAAATAGCTGTGCAGCAACACTCACCATCCAACCTGACAGAGCTTGAGAGGATCTCAATAAAGGAATAGGAGAAACTCCCCAAATACAGGTGTGCCAAGCTTGTAGCGTCATACCCAAGAAGACTCGAGGCTGTAAGTCACCATCTTCCTGTTATCCCCTGTGTATTCTCTGTTTGTCTGTTGCAGGTTTGTCCTGTCTTGTCAGGTCTCACCAGCATTCTCTCCCACCTTCCTGTTTGTCTCGTTCTGCTCTCTCCCGGTTCTGACCAATCTGCCTGCCCTGACCTCGAGCCTGCCTGCCGTCCTGTACCTGCCTGACTCTGACCTGATTACAAACTTCTGCCTGCCCTGACCCAGAGCCTGCCTCACGTCCTGTACCTGCCTGACTCTGACCTGATCACGAACCTCTGCCTGCCCTCAACCTGCCCTTTGCCTGCCGCGTATTTTTAATAAATCATCTGACAACTGTACCATCCGCCTCCTGTGTCTGCATCTGGATCATATCCTGAGTCGTGATAGCACGAACTGGCCATGACTGAGCTAGCAGTCTCGGACCAGCTCCGCAACACTGTCTCCTCCCAAGGGAGACACCATTGGAAGAAACAAGGAGTTACTTCAAAGGTCTTATGGAAGAATTCCAGACCTTAGTGTAACACCAGGACCGTGCCTTCAACACATTGAGGGCACAATTCCACAGATTGTCTGTGAGGCAGGCCGCCACTACAGTAACCCCCCAGACTGTCAATTACCCCGCTACCAGCGGTGTTTCTCCCCAATCTACCCCGCCTTCCCAAGAAACCCACTTACTTCCTCCGGAGCGCTACACTGGAGATCCCGGATCCTGCCGGGCGTTTCTCTTCCAGTGTTCTCTCATCTTTGAGCTGCAGCCCTATTAATTTTCCTCGGTTCGCTCAAGGATAGAGTACGTGATAACAAGTAAGCAAGTAAGCTGCTCCAACTACGTCAGGATTCCCGCAGTGTGGCAGACTACGCGGTGTAATTTCGCACGTTGGCGGCTGAGAGTACCTAGAACCCGGAAGCACGGTTCAATGTGTTCCTTCACGGGTTGTCGGAGGTGATTTAAAGACGAGCTCGCAGCCCGGGAGCTGCCCCTGGACCTCAACTCCCTCATAGCCTTGACCATCCAGATCAATGGGCGGCTACGGAAACATAGGAGGGAGAGGGAGTCTTTTCCCTGTCGCCGACACTCATCCTCAATTTCTACCATGAATCCCGGAAAACCCCGAAGCACACATTTCAGAGTGGATCCGACATCGGCCGAAGTCTCTCGGAGGTCACAGAGGGCAGGCGAGTCATCTCCACATCTCCTGCTGAGCTCTTACGCAGATTTAACACCCAGAGCTGTCTGTATTGTGGAGCTACAAGAAATGTTTTATCTACCTGTCCATTAAAGAACCAGGCTCATCAAGGAGGTACTAGTATGAGTACCCTGGTGAGCCGTACGGGGAGTTTTCCCATCTTCCATTGCTCGTACCCCTCTCCATGCTACCCTGTTGTGGGGTGACCAGTCCAAATCTCTCCGAGTGCTCATAGACTCTTGGGCCGACGAGAGCTTTATGGACGCTAACCTGGTGTCGAATATGGGAAAACCCACACAACCGCTCTCCATTCCCATGCATGTCAGAGCGTTGGAGGGCGCTATATTGTCAGAGTCCCCCACACCACGTGTCCCATTAACCTGATAGTGTCGGGTAATCACAGTGAGTTTATGCAGTTCCTGCCAATTGAATCCCCTCAAGTACCTGTAGTTTTAGGGTTTTCCTGGCTCCAGAGGCACAATCCCCTGATCGACTGGGCTACTCGTTCTATCCTGGGTTGGAGCCCATTTTACCATGGTCATTGGCCGAAGTAGGCACTGCCTGCCCCGGGACGTTTTCCTGCAGGCTCGGGAAAAGCCCCGGACCTATCCGCCGTTCCCGCGGCGTAGCTGTATAGCACGTTGAGATTCTGTATAGCACTTTGAGATTTCAGCTACTGTAAGAAGGGCTATATAAATACATTTGATCTCCTTCCTGGGGTACATCATAGCCGCAGGCAACATCCAGATGGCTCCTGAAAAGGTGAGAGCGGTGGTGGATTGGCCACAACCCGGACTTCCCCCATCAGCACTCACCTCTCCCAAGGTCCCATTTATGTGATCTCCAGCTGCAGACCCGGCATTCTTGGACCTCAAACACCAATCACTACCACTCCCATCCAAATCCATCCAGATCTATCCCGGCAGTTCGTGGTGGAGGTCAATTCCTCAGTGGGGGCTGTCCTGTCTCAGCGTTCAGCCCAAGACCAAAAGCTGCATCCTTGCGCTTTCCTCTCCCACCATCTCAACCCCGCGGAAAGGAGTTACGACATGAGTAACCAAAAACACTTCTGGCAGTGAAGATGGCATTGAAGGAGTGGAGGCATTGCTTAGAGGAGGGCGGAAAACCCATTCATAGTATGGACAGATCACAAGAACTTACACAAGAACCCGATTTAACTTCACCATCTCCTACCACCCGGGGTCCAAGACTGTAAAGCCGGATACGCTGTCACGCCTCTATGGCCCCACTTCTGTCCCACAGGACCCCGAGACCATCCTCCCTACCTCTTGTCTCGCGGCTGCACTCATCCTAACACCAGCAGCTCGAGTGGTTAGAGTACACTCGCAACACCCTCCCTTGCTCAGCCACTGGTCTCTCGCCTTTTGAGTGCTCCCTGGGATATCAACCCCGCTCTTCCCGGAGCAAGAGGAAGAGGTCAGCATACCCTTGGCCCAGATGTTCGTCCACTGCTGTCACCAGTCAGCTTTTCTCAAGACCACCTCCAGGTATCGACGACAGGTGGACCCGCCGCCGGACCCTGGCTCCCCGTTATTGTCTCGGTCAGATACGGTCTACTCGGGATCTACCCCTCCGGGTAGTCCCGCAAACTGTTCCCCCGTTTTATCGGCCCTTACCCCATCTCAAAGAATTCTACTGTAAATACAGATGAATTTTTTTTTTAAATATGGTCTCCTTCTCCTTCCACAGAAATCACAATTTATAGTCAATATTCAGCGTGAATTTTTCCAAAACATGCCATTTCCAAATCCCAGAGTGAGGCCAAGGATGAGAACAGGCCACCACCAAGGAGAAGACAAGGTGACCCTTCTCTGTCACAATTGAGGAGTGTCTGTTGAGCGGTTGGATTTGAGAACATGTAATTTGCTTTGGGGATGCAATTATAGCAGGAGCGCAACTTTCACTGGGTATAGGGTGGTCATGTCCACCGTACATTCTGAAATTGTATTTTTGTCCTCCCCAGTTTTATCATACAAAAGCGGTGAGGTGTGCTTTAGGACCATGCGGATGCCTCTGAGTGGGTAGGCTGTTTGGAGAGTTCTGGGTCAGGATATGACATGACCCAGATACAGACACTGGAAGCCGATAGTACAGTTCTCACACCCTGATCTGTTTCACCTGTCTTTGTGCTTGTCTCCACCCCCCTCCAGGTGTCGCCCAACTTCCCATTATGTGTATTTATACCTGTGTTCTCCATTTGTCTGTTGCCCGTTTGTCTTGTCTTCTCTCCCGCCTTCCTGTTTCTCTAGTTCTGTTTTATAGTTTTTCCCGGTTCTGACCATTCTGCCTGCCCTGACCCCGAGCCTGCCTGCCGTCCTGTACCTGGCTGACTCTGACCTGATCACGAACCTCTGCCTGGCCTCGACCTGCCCTTTGCCTGCCCACGTGTTTCTAATAAATCATCTGAGAACTGTACTATCTGCCTCCAGTGTCTGCATCTGGGTCATATCATATCCTGACATTGAACTTCATTGCGAAACGTGTTGCCTAAACCTATGATGGCACTGCTGTAATGGAATCTATCTGCTATTTGTATTCACAGCTAAGTCCCCTGCTGTTCCCCGATTAAGACGGGATGACCACTTCATTCCAATACCATTGTCAACTCTCTCCTGACATGAACTGAATCTCTTGTGCCCACTCCAATGGCACATTGATTTTTTCCTCTCCAAGCACAGTGAGAGGACCTGTAAAGTTTCTCTCATTACTGTATATAGAGTCAATCACATAAACAAACACAATCACATTATTACACGTCAACGATTTTACTCCTTGCTCAGACTAACTCTTTTGCAGTCATAGGAGCATGAAATCAGCAGAAGGCAAGTTGATGTACTCAGAGTGTAGATTTATTTACAGGTCTCGGTGATCAAAAGAAATAGCCTCTGTATCAGGCTATGTATCTGTCCTATCTGAGAAACCAAATTGAATCAGTCTAACAGGAGCTCAAACAAGTAGGCCTACATAATAAGCACTTGGCACCCAGGACCATTAGCCAATTGACCATTACAACCAATAAACTGGTTCTACGATGTAAAATGCCATTTCCACATCCATTGTTACATTGGTACAATTGTATCAATGATTATTAATAAAATTCCAACACCATGCATACATTATCTTATTCAACGTTCTGACTCCAAAGCTTGGAGAGCTGGCCACGTAGCCTATTTCTATGCGCACTAATAGGCCACGTAGCCCGTTTCTATGCACACTAATAAGCCACGTAGCCCATTTCTATGCAGCAGCCTTATACTTGTTCATATGAATTATATTTAGACTAGACTAACAGTTGACAACTGAGACAACCACTGATAGGCAATAAAACTCACAGGGGTGAGCTTCATGTTTGCATCATGCAAGTCAATGCAACTGTAGGACTAATTCAAAATGAAATCACAGTCTATTCCATCACTATTTTGTTGATTCATTCCAGCTAATACTTTTGGATTTTCTAAAGGCATAGCCAGCCCAAGTTAGATTATCAACCAAATGTAATCACATTGACATTTTCTCCTGACAAACAAATGGACAATAAATACTGTACATAACGTTACCAATTTGTTCACCCTGACCAGATGGACAGGGAGCGTAGGCTGTATGCAGCTGCTAGCACACCCACACACCCACACACACCTCACTCCCCTTCTTGGCTTCCATGGCAACCCCCACAGGAACCTTTCCCCAAAATAATCTTTCCCCCTTGGGAACCACACCTGTTGGCATTCTCACAAACAATTGCAACATTGTTTCAATAATATATAGAACTTTTATATATATAAAGCATTTTTGAGGCCTTGCTCACAATTCAATCTGTGGCAGCTCAATGACCAAACGATATACTGTATGTGAGGCTCTTCATCATATCTTTGATCATGACACTGGTGAGGAGGAGAGTCCTTGTTAAACTTTGACATTAAGTTGTCTGTAATAAATCATGTTTAATCTGAGTATTTGTTCTTGTCAAAATAATCCATACATTGTTTTTTTAAACTCAAAAACGAGTTGTATGAGCTCAGGTCAATGAGGCCTACAGGCCATAAATAGCAAATAGACGTTTGAAACTTGTAATGTTCACAGGAACTTAAGTTGATAAAAAGATCTAACACAACATTAGGTGATAATATATGTATTATTATGGATTTATAATCAGCTATAATGGGGTGGTCATTTTGGACCGGGAACATAATTAATTAACATGAAACGAACACAACGGGAGGGTTAAGATAGCTAAATTATCCTTGGCATAACTATTTGATTTAGAATTTTAGGACCCCTGTAAGTAGGCTATCAAAAAAATGTATACAAATGTTATTTTATGAAACATTGAAGTTAGCCTCACTCCAATTAGACCATAGAAACGCATTTAATAACAAATTCATACATGGAGAAACATATATTTTTCCGATATATACTGTACATTTAAATAGCCAGACTGTTTTGAAGTGTCTGTCCACTTAATTTTGAACACTTTTACAACACGGAAGCCGGACACAGAAACTATGGATGCAACGTCCTCCTTCATATGTGTGCCACTAGAAAATCATTAGCATGTTTCTATTAGCTGATACACCATTACAAAATACACCACGTGCCTGGACCTTGTAGGCTAAACTGCCATGAAGAAAAAAACATAGCCTAACTGATCCAAATAGTTGCTCAATCAGGTAGGCAAGATGCAGTTATTTAGTCCCAACAGCGTTCTTTTCAGCACCATGGAGTGAATCCTTACCACTGCTACACCTGGCTCTCAGTGGAGCCTTGTCTGGCAGCGAAACAGTTCATTCAGCCTAATTTACTTTCTTTAAAAAAAAACATAGCTGATATGGCTGACTTACTTAAACAAATGTGGTTTCTACTGACAATTGATATGTACAAACTATGACATAAGGGGACGACGAGTTGATAAAAGGCAATCCGTTATTTCGATTAAGACATTAATGAGCGAGTTAGGTACAGTGACATTCTTACAATATTCTCCCTGTACACCTAGTCAGAACTGTAGGATAAATAAAGGGGGCATATAAGCAGACAATGAACACCCGTACAATAATAAATGATTACATTTCTCTTAAACAGGCTATATGCTACATGTGCACCACCAAGTCAGAACAGTAGGCTAAGTTATGAGGGGGAAAGGGACCAAATTATTAGGGTGAGGCTCATGGGCTACTAACAGGTTACTTCACAACATACACTTCGTATTACTTTCTTAGCTACAATATACATATCTCCCTTACATATTACATCATTTATGCAGCAGCATACATGCCATTTTTGGACTCACTTGAACAGGAAGGTGGCACAGCAGTCCTTTATCAAACTTTATCATCAAAGTCTGGCATTCTCTGGATTTATGGTGCTTTCAAGACAACTAGGAACTCGGAAAAAAACAGGGCCAAATCATGATGTCAGTGACCTTCAGGTTGGACATCTAGAAAGAGGCCAGAGTTCCTGACTTACAATTCCGAGTTGAATGACCGTTCAAAACTTATTTTCCCAGGCGGAGCTCGGGATCCCAGTTGCCTTGAACTCACTGAAGTCTGAGATTTCCTAGTTCAGAGTTTCCAATTGTTCTGAACGTGGCAGAAGTCATGCTGGATTGACAGCATGCCCAATGTTTTCAACCTCTGGCCCATGGTGTTGAATGTTAATCCTTTTAAGCTTGGAAAATTAGACCCTTATACCCAGACTTGGACCACACACCCACTCCACAGAATAGCAAGCTAGTGATTGCTTTGCAACGCTTGCAGTAAGACACTGATTCTTTCCAAACCACTCATTGTTGAATTTTGGATTTCCAACTTCCAATGTTTATGTCCAATGGCCGATCAGCACCAATAGGTTTTACCTATAATTTCTCTTCATATGACAAGGACGAAAAGGATTTGCCAGTAGTTTGTCGACAGGATTCATGATGATGACTGCTTGTCCAGCTTGCTGGCTAAGATTTTGAAAGTAGGATGTTGATACAATCAGTCCAATCAAAGCAACGGTAGATACAACGTGATTTGACATAATTTTATCCGTGGCCAATGGCCTTGAGCCTTCTTGGATGGGCACTTCTAATGTAATTCTATGGCAGCACTCAAGGGGCATGAATTTTTGAGCTCTTCCCGTAGATTTTGCATTGACATAGTGTCCCCATGAGTGACAGAACACTGAGCCAATCACGACACAACTAGAGAACATTACCAAACCCTACTACACTCTATATTTTGCGCTGGCTGCCACACCAACACAGAAAGCACTGAGCAAGGCTGAAACACCTGCATTTTTGAGCTGCCTTACTCAAGACAGAAAAAAGAGACCATCTTTGATTGTGGCTTTATTTACATTGTTTGCAAACTGAAATGTGACACATATTAATGCCAAAATAACAAGCAAAACAGGCAACAACAAACACAAAAAAGTTTGTGTTTGTACAATCATATCAACGCGGAGCTATACTGAGCCCTCTACATTGTTACACAATTTTAGAGGCGCACTGTGTTGTGGTACAGAGCTCTACTTGGCCTCTGCGTGCCTCCGGGTGCTTTGCAATTGCATCACACCATCCAAATGGCTCCTCCGACCACATTTCAGATCAAGCATTAATTGGTTCGTAGGCAGCATGCACTGGGATGTGTTGATCAGTTGATTGACAGGTGTAGGACTGTACAACGATAAACTTTCCTCTAATGTGGATGCTCAACAACATTATGTAGCCTATAGTTTGTCATTATAGTTGGCCTTAACTCTGACACAACACAACTAACGTTATTATGACAACAGAATTAGCCTACTTTTAAGTCTAGCTAATGTTAGCGAACTTGAATGAAATAAATATACAATTACATTTATACACTTACATTTAAAGCCTACTTGTTTACTTGACCTTTACACTCTGTAAATTGATAATCAAATAAGTGACTCTGCCAAGTTTGCCACCAGTGCGCTGCAGTAAGGAGGTAAAGTGGAAGTCGAATCATCACTACAGTTGTTTGGCTGTGCCCATAGAAACGCTTGAAAATGAGGTGGATAGGTGATAGACACAAGTACCCTGTCAGAGTTTACTAGGAGTGGTGGGTTGTAGTCAGGCGCAGAGGGTTGGTAAATCGTAATTTATTCTCCGGCACAAAACGGTCACCCAGGGCGCATAAAACCGACCAGCCCAAACACAGGATCAAACAGTCCGGAGAAAACGAACAGGACAGCACATCTACAACCAACAGAGTAGTCAAGGCTCTGAAGGTGTGGAGACAAAATGTCCCCCACCGGTACCCAGCACCTCTCCTCCGGACCGTACCCCTCCCAGTCCACGAGGTTCTGTAGGCCCCTCACCCGGCGTCAGAGTCCAGAATAGCGCATACTGTGTACGCCGGGGACCCCTCGATGTCCAGAGGGGGCGGAGGGACCTCCGGCACCTCACCTTCCTGCAGGGGACCAGCCACCACCGGCCTGAGGAGAGACACATGAAACCAGGGGTTAATGCGATAGTAAGGAGGAAGCTGTAACCTATAACACACCTCGTTTATCCTCCTCAGGACTTTAAATGGCCCCACACACTGCGGCCCCAGCTTCCGGCAGGGCAGGCGGAGGGGCAGGTTTCGGGTCGAGAGCCAGACCCGATCCCCCGGTGCGAACACGGGGGCCTCACTGCGGTGCAGGTCAGCGTTCCTCTTTTGCCGTCCACTAGCTTGTTTTAATGATTCCTGGATAGCTCTTCAGGTGTCCTTCGAGCATGCATCCATTCCTCCACCGCAGGAGCCTCGGTCTGGCTCTGATGCAAAGGAGCCAGGACCGGCTGGTAGCCCAACATGCACTGGAACGGTGACAGAGGGAGTTCTGAGCCACCTCTGTCCATGGGACATACCTCACCCATTCACCAGGCCGGTCCCGGCAATACGACCGCAGAAACCTACCCACATCCTGGTTTACTCTCTCCACCTGCCCATTACTCTCTGGGTGGAAACCCGAGGTCAGGCTGACCGAGACCCCCAGCCGTTCCATGAACACCCTCCAAACTCTGAATGTGAACTGGGGACCCCGATCAGAAACAATGTCCTCAGGCACCCCGTAGTGCCGGAAGACATGGGTAAACAGGGCCTCCGCAGTCTGTAGGGCCGTAGGGAGACCGGGCAACAGGCTGAGACGACAGAACTTAGGAAACTGATCCACAACGACCAGGATCATGTTTCCCTGAGATGGGGGAAGGTCGGTGAGAAAGTCCACCAACAACTTCCCTCTAGGCAGGTGTTGAGGAGCCTTGCTCTGAGCACACACTGAACAGGAGGAGACATAAAACCTCACGTCCTTAACCAAAGTGGGCCACCAGTACCTCCCCCTAAGACTCCGCACTGTCCTCTCAATCCCAGGATGTATGGGCCCATCGAATCAACCCATCACGAACACCAAGCGGCACATACTGAACACGTGCTGGACACTGAGGGGGTGCAGGTTCCAACCGTAAAGCCCACTCGATCTCCGCATCCACCTCCCATACCACCGGTGCTACCAGACATGAAGCTGGGAGGATGGGAGTCGGATCGATGGGCCGCTCCTCTGTGTCATATCTGCGGGAGAGCGCGTCGGCCTTCGTATTAAGGGAGCCTGGCCGATAGGAAATCGTCAAACGAAATCGGGTAAACAACATGGCCCACCTGGCCTGACGCGGATTCAATCTCCTTGCAGCCCGGATGTTCGCAAGATTACGATGGTCAGTCCAGATAAGGAAAAGGTGCTTGGCCCCCTCAAGCCAATGTCTCCACACCTTCAGAGCCTTGACTACAGCTAACAACTCCCGGTCCCCCACGTCATAGTTCTGCTCTGCCGGACCAAGTGTCCTCGAGAAGAAAGCGCAGGGGCGGAGCTTTGGTGGCGCGCCCGAGCACTTTGATAGCACGGCTCCCACCCCATTCTCGGACGCATCTAACTCCACTATAAACGCCAAAGAGGGGTCCGGATGAGCCAGCACGGGAGCGTCGGTGAACAGCTCCTTCAGACGACTGAAAGCTCTGCGCGACTCTTCTGACCAGCGCAAGCGCGCCGCCCCCCACCCCTTCAGCAGTGAGGTAATGGGAGCAGCCACCTGACCAAAACCCCGGATAAACCTCCGGTAGTAATTGGCAAACCCTAAAAACCGCTGCACCTCCTTTTCCGTGGTCGGAGTCGGCCAATTTCACACGGCTGTAACATGGTCACACTCCATCACCACCCCAGAGGTGGAAATGCGATAACCCAGGATGGAAATGGCTTGTTTGGAGAACACACATTTCTCAGCCTTGACGTACAGGTCATGCTCCAGCAGTCTCCCAAGTACCCTATGCACCAGAGACACGTGCGCGGCGCGTGTGGCAGAATAGGTCAGTATATCATCAATATACACTACCACCCCCTGCCCGTGCAGGTCTCTGAGAATCTCATCCACGAAAGATTGGAAGCATTCTTCAACCCATATGGCATGACGAGGTACTCATAATGGCCAGATGTGGCCTTCCACTCATCTCCCTCCCGGATACGCACCAAATTATACTCACTCCTAAGGTCCAGTTTTGTGAAGAAACATGCTCCGTGAAATGATTTCACCACCGTGGCGATGAGAGGTAGCGGGTAGCTAAACCCCACTGTGATGGAATTTAGACCTCTATAATCAATGCATGGATGCAGACCTCCCTCCTTTTTCTACACAAAAAAGAAGCTTGACGAGACGGGTGACGTGGAGGGTCGAATGTACCCCTGTCCCAGAGATGCAGTGACGTATGTCTCCATCGCCACTGTCTCCTCCTGGGACGATGGGTACACGTGACTCCTGGGAAGTGCAGCGTTTTCCAGGAGGTTTATCGTGCAATCCCCTCGTCGATGAGGTGATAATTGGGTGGCCCTCTTTTTACAGAAGGCGATAGCCAAATCGGCATATTTAGAGGCAATGCGCACAGTGGAAACCTGGTCTGGGCTCTCCACCGTCGTCGCACCGATGGAAACTCCTATGCACCTGCTTGAACACTCCTCTGACCACCCTCTGAGAGCCCCCTTTCTCCATGAAATCTCAGGATTGTGATTAGCCAGCCAGGGAATCCCCAGCACCACCGGAAACGCAGGCGAATCAATAAGGAATAGACTGATCCACTCCTTAAGATCCCCCTGCATTACCATGTCCAGTGGCACCGTGGCCTCAACGACCAGCCCTGACCCTAATTGTCGGCTATCTAAGGAGTGCACGGGGAAAGGTTGGTCTAACGACACCAGGGGAATCCCTAAACTTAACGCGAGCCCATGATCCATAAAGTTCCAAGCTGCGCCTGAATCGACTAGTGCCTTATGCTTTAGAGAGGGAGAAAAGTCAGAAAAATAAATTAGTAAAAACATATGGCCAACAGGGAGCTCTGGGTGAGTCTGGTGCTGACTCACCTGGTATGAACGAGGAGTGCTCTGCCTGCCATCCCGACTCCCAGACAAGCTCCTCCAGCACCGATCGGCAGTGTATCCTCTACGACCACACCTGGTGCAGGAGGGTGCGGGAGGGCCTGGAGGTGGAACCAACAGGGCCTGTTCTGGACGCCCGCGGGCAGCCAGCAGGTTGTCCAGTCGGATGGACATGTCGATAAGTTCGTCGAGGGAGAGGGTGGTGTCCCGACAAGCTAGCTCCCTGGGGGCGTCCTCCCGGAGGCTACAGCGATAGTGGTCCAACTCCAGCGTAAAGTCCTGCACACTCCTCGTCTACTGTCGCAGGTGAAACAGCGGGTGAACTCGGGGTAGTGATCCCTCGCTGAGTCTGTGCCATTCCACACTGCTTTCCACACTCTCCTTCCCCGAGGACGCTCACGTTCTCCACGCCCGAGGGAGTTGGACGAACGGTAGCCAGGTACAACTCCAACTGTACCATCATCTGGTCCATTGCCAACCCAAACCGGTGGAGAATGGCCGTATGATGAAGGACTCGCTCCTCCATCGATGGGAGAGGAGGTGCGGCTGCTCATTCTTACTCCATTCAAATGGTGCGGGATTCTGTCAGAGTTTACTAGGAGTGGTGGGTTGGAGTCAGGCGCAGAGAGCAGAGGGTTCGGTAAATCGTAATTTATTCTCTGGCACAAAACGATCAAAATACACGCCAAAATACAGGGCGCATAAAATAGACCAGCCCAAACACAGGACCAAACAGTCCGGAGAAAACAAACACGACAACACATCTACAACCAACAGAGTAACAATCCCACACAAACCTAGGTGGACCAAACAGGCTTAAATAGACATAAATCCCGGTACTGGGTTACCTTCAGACAAGTCTTGTGATACTAGTAGGTCTATTTGTGTTTCTATTTATTATGGATTCCCATTAGCTGATGCCAAGTCAGCAGCTACTCTTCCTGGGGACTAGCAAAATGAAGGTACTGTAGTTATATAAAAAAAATAAACATTACAATACATGTCACAACACAGTAAGTGTATGCCCTCAGCCCACTACTCTACTATCACATATGTGCACCCTCTACAATCACTGTGATTATTATTTGACCCTGCTGGTCATCTATGAACGTTTGAACATCTTGAAGAACAATCTGGCCTTAATGGCCATGTAATCTAATAATCTCCACCTGGCTCCACAACTAGAAGAGGAGTGGCCACCCCTCAGAGCCTGGTTCCTCTCTAGGTCTCTTCTAGAGGTCGACCAATTATGATTTTTCAACGCCGATACTGATTATTGGAGGACCAAAAAAAGCCGATACCGATTATTCGGCCGATTTTCTAAAAATGTATTTGTAATAATGACAATTACAACAATGCTGAATGAACACTTGTTTTACCTTAATATAATACATCAATAAAATCAATTTAGCCTCAAATAAATAGTGAAATATGTTCAATTTGGTTTAAATAATGCAAAAACAAAGTGTTGGAGAAGAAAGTAAAAGTGCAATATGTGCCATGTAAAAAAGCTAACGTTTCAGTTCCTTGCTCAGAACATATGAAAGCTGGTGGTTCCTTTTAACATGAGTCTTCAATATTCCCAGGTAAGACGTTTTAGGTTATAGTTACTATAGGAATTATAGGACTATTTCTCTCTATACCATTTGTATTTCATATACCTCTGACTATTGGATGTTCTTATAGGCACTTTAGTATTGCCAGTGTAACAGTATACCTTCCGTCCCTCTCCTCACCCCTACCTGGGCTTGAACAAGGAACACATCGACAACAGCCACCCTCGAAGCATCCTTACCCATCGCTCCACAAAAGCCGCAGCCCTTGCAGAGCAGGGGAACAACTACTCCAAGTCTCAGAGGGAGTGACGTCACCGATTGAAATGCTATTAGCGTGCACCCCGCTAACTAGTTAGCCATTTCACATCGGTTACACCAGCCTAATCTCGGGAGTTGATAGGCTTGAAGTCATAAACAGCTGCTGCCTACCATCGCTCATTCAGACTGCTCTATCAAAAATCAAATCATAGACTTAATTATAACATAATAACACACAGAAATACGAGCCTTTGGTCAGGGCTCTGTTCTAGGCCCTCTCCTATTCTCGCTATACACCAAGTCACTTGGCTCTGTCATAACCTCACATGGTCTCTCCTATCATTGCTATGCAGACGACACACAATTAATCTTCTCCTTTCCCCCTTCTGATGACCAGGTGGCGAATCACATCTCTGCATGTCTGGCAGACATATCAGTGTGGATGACGGATCACCACCTCAAGCTGAACCTCGGCAAGACGGAGCTGCTCTTCCTCCCGGGGAAGGACTGCCCGTTCCATGATCTCGCCATCACGGTTGACAACTCCATTGTGTCCTCCTCCCAGAGCGCTAAGAACCTTGGCGTGATCCTGGACAACACCCTGTCGTTCTCAACTAACATCAAGGCGGTGGCCCGTTCCTGTAGGTTCATGCTCTACAACATCCGCAGAGTATGACCCTGCCTCACACAGGAAGCGGCGCAGGTCCTAATCCAGGCACTTGTCATCTCCCGTCTGGACTACTGCAACTCGCTGTTGGCTGGGCTCCCTGCCTGTGCCATTAAACCCCTACAACTCATCCAGAATGCCGCAGCCCGTCTGGTGTTCAACCTTCCCAAGTTCTCTCACGTCACCCCGCTCCTCCGCTCTCTCCACTCGCTTCCAGTTGAAGCTCGCATCCGCTACAAGACCATGGTGCTTGCCTACGGAGCTGTGAGGGGAACGGCACCTCAGTATCTCCAGGCTCTGATCAGGCCCTACACCCAAACAAGGGCACTGTGTTCATCCACCTCTGGCCTGCTCGCCTCCCTACCACTGAGGAAGTACAGTTCCCGCTCAGCCCAGTCAAAACTGTTCGCTGCCCTGGCCCCCCAATGGTGGAACAAACTCCCTCACGACGCCAGGACAGCGGAGTCAATCACCACCTTCCGGAGACACCTGAAATCCCACCTCTTTACCTAGGATAGGATAAAGTAATCCTTCTCACCCCCTTAAAAGATTTAGATGCACTATTCTAAAGTGGCTGTTCCACTGGATGTCATAAGGTGAATGCACCAATTTGTAAGTCGCTCTGGATAAGAGCGTCTGCTAAATGACTTAAATGTAAATGTAAATGTAAAATTGATATGGTCGAATCTGGAGACTATCATTTCGAAAACAAAACGTTTATTATTTCAGTGAAATACGGAACCGTTCCGTATTTTATCTAACGGGTGGCATCCCTAAGTCTAAATATTGCTGTTACATTGTACAACCTTCAATGTTATGTCATAATTATGTACAATTCTGGCAAATTAATTACGTTTTTTGTTAGGAATAAATGGACTTCACACAGTTCACAACGAGCCAGGTGGCCCAAACTGCTTATAATTATAATTAAACTAATTATAAGAAATTCATGTTAGCAGGCAATATTAACTAAATAGGTTTAAAAATATATACTCGTGTATTGATTTTAAAGAAAGGCATTGATGTTTATGGTTAGGTTTGGTGCAACGACAGTGCTAAATTATCACCCGTTTGGCGAAGTAGGCTGTGATATCGATAAGAAATTAACATGCACCACATCAATTATATGCAACGCATGACACACTAGATAAACTAGTAATATCAACCATGTGTAGTTAACTAGTGATTATGTTAAGATTGATTTTTTCAAATTAGATGAGTTTAATGCTAGCGAGCAACTTACCTTGGCTTCTTGCTACTCTCGTGTAACAGGTAGTCAGCCTGCCATGCAGGCTCCTCATGGAGTGCAATGTAAGGCAGGTGGTTAGAGCGTTGGACTAGTAACCGGAAGGTTGCAAAAATGAATCCCCAAGCTGACAAGGTAAAAATCTGTCATTCTGCCCCTGAACAAGGCAGTTAACTTCATATGGCTGTATGGGCAGTATTGAGTAGCTTGGATGAACAGGTGCCCATTGTAAACGGCCAGCTCCTCAGTCTCAATTGCTAATATATGCATATTATTATTAGTATTAGATAAAATACTCTAAAGTTTCCAAAACTGTCAAAATATTGTCTGAGTATAACAGAACTGATATTGCAGGCGAAACCCTGAGGAAAATCAAAACAGGAAGTGGCTTCTATTTTGAAAACTCCATGTTCCATAGCCTCCCTTTGTTGGATTTAAAGGGATATGAACCAGATTCCTTTTCCTATAGCTTCCTCAAGGTGTCAACAGTCTTCAGACATAGTTTCAGGCTTTTATTTTGAAAAATGAACCAGAACGATAACATCGCGTCAAGTGGTCACATGAGTTTCACTTGCGCAACAGAATTTGGACAGCCATTGTTTTCCCCTCTCCTACTGTGAAAGACATTTGCGGTTGATATATCATCGATTATATATTTTAAAAACAACCTGAGGATTGATTATAAAAAACGTTTGACATGTTTCTGTGGACATAATGGAAACTATTTGGAATTTTCATCTGCGTTGTCGTGACTGCTCTTTCCTGTGGATTTCTGAACATAAGTCTCCCAGTACGTGCTGCTGAAAAACATCCCCGCAGCATGATGCTGCCACCACCATGCTTCACCGTAGGGATGCTGCCAGGTTTCCTCCAGACATGATGCTTGGCATTCAGGCCAAAGAGTTCAATCTTTGTTTCATCAGACCAGAGAATCTGGCTTCCGTCTGGCCCCTCTACCATAAAGGCCTGATTGGTGGAGTGCTGCAGAGATGGTTGTCCTTCAGGAAGGTTCTCCCATCTCTACAGAGGAACTGTGGAGCTCTGTCAGAGTGACCATCGGGGCCTCCCTAGTGGCGCAGTGGTCTAAGGCACTGCATTGCAGTGCTGGCTGTGCCACTAGAGATATTGGTTCGCATCCAGGCTCTGTTACAGCCGGCCATGACCGGGAGACCCATTGGTTGGAGCACAATTGGCCCAGTGTCGTCCGGGTTAGGGGTTTGTCCGGCAGGGATGTCCTTGTCCCATCGTGCTCTAGCGACTCCAGTGGCGGGCCGGGCGCATGCACGCTGACACGGTTGCTAGGTGTACGGTGTAACCATTAGGTTCTTGGTGAACTCCCTGACCAATGGCCCTTCTCCCACATTTGGCTGGGCAGCCAGTTCTAGGAAGAGTTTGTGGTTCCAAACTTCTTCCATTTAAGAATGATGTGTTCTTGTGGTTCTTCAATGCTGCGGAAATGTTTTGGTACCCATCGCCAGATCTTTGCCTTGACACCTGTCCAAATTCATTATAAATCCTACAATGTGATTTTCTGGATTTTTTTCTCATTTTGTCTGTCATAGTTGAAGTGTACCTATCATGAAAATTACAGGCATCTCATCTTTTTAAGTGGGAGAACTTGCACAATTGGTGGCTGACTAAATACTTTTTTGCCCCACTGTATGTGAGAATGTTATTCATTGACTACAGCTCTGCGTTCAACACCATAGTGCCCTCAAAGCTCACTAAGCTAAGGACCCTGGTACTAAGGATCCCTGCAACTGGATCCTTGACTTCATGACGAGCCGCCCCCTGGAGGTAAGGGTAGGTAACAACACATCCGCCAGGCTGATCCTGAACACAGGGGCCCCTCAGGGGTGCGTGCTCAGCCCCCTCCTGTACTCTCTGTTTACTCATCACTGCACGGCCAGGCACGACTCCAACACCATCATTCAATTTTCCGATGACACAACAGCCTGATCACTGACAACAACGAGACAGCTTATAGGGAGGAGGTCAGAGACCTGGCCATATGGTGCCAGGACAACAACCTCTCCCTCAACGTGTTCAAGACAAAGGAGATGATTGTGGACTACAGGAAAAAGAGGACCGAGCACGCCCCCATTCTCATCGACAGGGCTGCAGTGGAGCAGGTTGAAAGCTTTAAGTTCCTTTGTGTCCACATCACGAACAAACTAACATGGTCCAAACACACCATGACAGTCGAAGTGGGCATGAAAAAACCTATTCCCCCTCAGGGCACTGAAAAGATTTGGCATGGGTCCTCAAAAGGTTCTACAGCTGCACCATCGAGAGCATCCTGGTTGCATCACTGCCTGGTATGGCAACTGCTCAGCCTCCGACTGTAAGCCACTATAGAGGGTAGTGTTAACGGCCCAGTACATCACTGGGGCCAAGCTTCCTGCCATCCAGGACCTCTACACCAGGCGGTGTCAGAGGAAGGCCCTAAAAATTGTCAAAGACTCCAGCCACCCTACTAATCGACTGTTCACTCTGCTACCACACGGCAAGCGGTAACGGAGTGCCAAGTCTAGTTCCAAGAGGCTTCTAAACAGCTTCTACCCTCAAGCCATAACAGTCCTGAACATCTAGTCAAATGGCTACTCCTCCACTGCCACTCTCTGTTGTTACCTATGCATAGGCACTTTAATTAACTCTACCTACATGTACATACTTTCTCAACTAACCGGTGCCCCTGCCCATTGACTCTGTACCAACACCTTTAATTACATTTGACTTTTATCTCTTATTCTTATCCATATCTTTTGAAACTATCAGGGGCTTGTAAGCAAGCATTTCACTGTAAGGTGAATTCGGTGCATGTTGTATTCGGTGCATGTGACTAATACAATTTGATTTGGAGGATGCGTTTTAATGAATAGTCTATAATGAAAGGCTATTCAGTTGGTCTCATCAAACGTTGATTTGGGAAATCATGACGTAATTTATTTTTGGGCGCTCCCTCCATTAATAATTAAAAAGAGCAATGATGTCCTACTCTTTCTGAATTCACCCTATGCCTATAGCACAACTTTAATCTCTAAAGCATGAACACAGAAATGTAAAACAAATGTCATGATGTCTTTATTGTCCTCCATAGCTCAGCGACGGACAGAGGGTCAAGCAGCAGGCTGCCTAGTTCTATTTGACAGTCAGCAGCGAGCGCACGATATGCGCCCTCGTGCGTGTGGTAACAGCAGTTGTCGGACAGAACTGGAAAAAAATGAAAACTACGCAGCCATTTTGAGTCGAGAATAACAACTCAAAAGAGCAAAGAAATCACATGTATTTCCTCTAGAATGATTCCAAATAAGTACAACCGGTAACTTCTCGTGTGGTTCGTTTCCATTTGGCAATCCTATCTGTACTGTCGTACCAATTTTTTTCCGTCGATGCATTCTCATCCGGCTAGCATTCCGAAATGCAAGATAAAACGTTTATCCCAACCTTTAAATCTAGCAATAACCAATCAGAGCACCCGGAATCCGATGTCAGTGACGGAGTATCCAATCGGCGCATGCGTCTCGCGATCGAGTGTGGTAGGGTAAAAGATGGCGGCGGGCTCGGATTTGCTGGATGATGCCTTTTTCAACACTGAGGTGGACGAGAAAGTAGTTAGTGATCTAGTTGGATCTTTGGAGTCTGAGCTCACGGGATCGGGTCGCGGAAACTCTGCAGTCAGGGTACAGGCTGCTGCAAATCACATTGGCAACCCCGCTGTATGTGGCAAATCCAATGTCCAGGACAGCAAAATGGGACTTTCACAAGAGCTTGTTAAACCAGGTAACGTAAGATAATAGCTTGAGCGGCTGACTCTGGTTAGCACATTTCACGTTGTTTTTGACTGTTTTCGTATCTTTTTAAGCCACACCACTTGACTAAATTATTGCTAATACATATGTTCAATTTATATATATTTGATGTTTCCCTTTCTCTCATGTTTCCTCTGCTGTAGGGACTAGCGTCCAAGCGGGTGTCATTAATAGTACGAGGTCCACCATGGATACAGCGGCCGGGACGACGGCGGCGGCGGGCTCAGGCATGACAGCGGGACACAGTCAGAGTAAGACTGGGGCAGCCGGTTGTGTGGTAACAGTGGTTCCCGATCACGGGGAAGGAATCGGGAAAACCGGGTCGGCTGGTGTACAAACTTTAAATGGAAGTAGCGTTGTAATAAACTCTCATAATTTGGTGAGCTCGGCAAGCAGCACGGTGCCCGCCGTCACAGTTGTCAACAACGGACCAGGCTCCGTGGTCGAACGAAACGTAATCTTACCCTCAACTTCCATTCAAACCTCTCTAATGGACAGTGCTGTCACTTCAACTGTAGTATCGTCTCAGCCGTCTGTTCTAAACAGTGTGCCCACTGTCACGCTCGTGAGGCCGCCTATGCACACCACCGGAGCAGTCACCTCGCCGAGCGGGAGCAATACCTTTCTGACATCGACATCATCTGTCAACGTCGCTCACCCTGCATGTTCAGGAGCACAAATCAACAAGTCGGAGCCAAAAACGGCAATACAAAAGACCGCACAGATGACGGGGACGGCAGCAGCTGTAGCGAAAAGCCCATCGACTATTGCAATCAGTCCTGGTGGGATAAGGGCGATCGCTCCTCAGGTATTGGCCCCAAGACTTCAGCAGCCCCAACAGAATGTTCCAAACATCCAAAACATTCAGCTCCCCCCAGGTAACTTTTCCATTCTCAGTTGATATTGTATTGCTGATTCATTGAAGCGTGATTTGATGTGTTAGAGTAGCCAATTATGTCAGCGAGCCACAGTGAGTGGAGAGGGGATACAATGCATCTTGCTGGCAGCCTTTCAAGGCTCTATCAATGTGATAAACAAACTTTATTGCAAACTTATGGCTAGCATTCTCAACTACACATGTCATCGCTGTGGCACACAGACAAGTCTTTTGTTTGTTTATCAGACAAACTGTCCAGTTGCTATACTGTACTCTGTGTGTGTGTGTGTGTGTGTGTGTGTGTGTGTGTGTGTGTGTGTGTGTGTGTGTGTGTGTGTGTGTGTGTGTGTGTGTGTGTGTGCTTTGCTGTCCATTGTTCATGCTCCTGTAGCACACTGTGACCTGTGGGAACATTCTATTGATTCTGTCTACTTGTTTTGCTTGTAAAAGCAGATTAGTGTTCTCTGTCGTGTGGTCCTGATAGCACACATACCATGGACTGACCCAGTGTCAAGGGGCACACTGACACTGTAGTGCATCATGTAACCTAGTTGCAAGCATGTGTCCATTTTTTTGTTGGAACTGCATGTCTCACTGGTTCTGTCTAACAATGCTATCCACCATTAAGCTCGCCACTGAAAGTTGAGTTTTCGTGATAATTACTTTTTACTGTACCACTTTTATGCCAAGAGTGGCCAAATATATTCTAATATATTCTAAGCAAACAATGCTTTAGAAGTTATTCAATTGTGGTGTATTTAGCGATTATGTCTGTTGATCTATGACCCCTCTTTGACCTCATCTCTGACCCCCTCCATGCCCTCTGCCCTGTGCAGGGATGGTGTTGGTGCGCAGTGAGAGTGGGCAGCTGTTAATGATCCACCAGCAGACCCTGGCCCAGATGCAGGCTCAGTCCCAGAGCCCCATGACCCCACGGCCAGCCACCCCCACCAGCACGCCCCCTGTCCAGATCACCTCTGTACAGGTACACACACACTGAAACTGTAATCATCTCTTAGCTCCAGTGATGGAGCGATCACAGTGTGGTTGAATAAAGAGAGGGATGAAAGAGCGACACAGGTGAACAGAGGTGACACAGAGCCGGTTAATTTACACCTGTCGCACCAACCAAAAACTAGACTACTGCGGCCTATACAACACACGTTCGTGAGATGTGATGCTTCGGGGCGGCAGGGTAGCCTAGTGGTTAGAAGGTTGCAAGTTCAAATCCCCGAGCTGACAAGGTACAAATCTGTCGTTCTACCCCTGAACAGGCAGTTAACCCACTGTTCCTAGGCCGTCATTGAAAATAAGAATTTGTTCTTAACTGACTTGCCTAGTAAAATAAAGGTAAAATAAAAAAATAATGATGGTTGCTAGGCAGCGCCCAGTGGCAGTTCTAAACAAACTGTCCATCACTTCGCGAAGCCCACCGCCATGCACATTTTCTCAACCACTGCTGGATGGATCAATCAATAATTGCTTTGGGAATGAGTATCACTGAATGAGAATAAAGTTAATGCCGTTGAAGGCATTTATCATGTTGTGCCTTACTGAAACTCCCAAAATCGTCCAACTGTTTTAAATACTTTAAAGCAATATGTGGTCAACCGTCATTTCAGCACCGTTATGATTGGGCCAGTGTTATCGGCGCTGCTTTGAGACAAGCGTGGGGACTTATCTTGATGAATGAATCAATGTCCGATTTTTGTTTTCACCGAATATCCGTTTGGATATTTGGTTACAATTAAGCTGGGAAAATGTTAGCAAAATTGAGGTGAGTGATCTTTAGTCTAGTTTGCTCATCGAGCAGTGTTATCAGAATATTTTGCTGGTATGCTATGTAGCCTACGGTAGCCTAATATAACATGTGGATTATTTTGCTCGTCACTCGTGTAGTAGCCCAGGCTGTATTCCGACTAAAAGCTCTTTACTTGTCTGATGATCGATCAATATGACTTTGTTTCACAGAATCTCTGTCTGTTTGGTTAATTTGGTTTCTGTCTGGGCAAATAAGAGGTGGCGGATCATCTTATTCGTTCGCTAATATCGGATCAGACACATTTAGCATGCTATAATGTAGCATCAATCAAGTGCATTATGTAGCTATTGACTTTGCGCATAGGCAACATGAAAAGCCTGCGTCGGTTGTGAAATTTGAACACGAGACTCGCATCCTTTTGAAAACAGAGATTGCTATTATATTCTGTGCATATCATGAAAGAATACGCCTGCTCCCTACAAGGCGTAGATTCTACTTCCAGACATAGCTCATAGAAGGGTTATGCCCAGGCCGTGCAATAGGTCTAATTTTAAGGTGTGACGTAGAGTTACCACCCATCGGTGCAACCGTCCCCAGAACCCTTGTCCTATCCTGTAGGCTCCAGGGATGCCCCTCATGGCCCGTCAGGTGACCCCCACCACCATCATCAAGCAGGGCACCCCGGCCCAGACTACTGTCCTCCAGAGGCCTCCTGTGCTACAGCAGGTAGGTACCCCCCCCTCTCTTCTCTTTAATTATCTCACCCTCTCCCCTTAGTCTCATTTCATCCCCTGCACCCTTTGTCACTTTTCTCCTGCAGAACACCATTGTGCTGGGTGGGGCGGCTGCCACCCCAGGTCAGGCCCAAGTGCAGCCTGGCTCGGCAGCAACAGCAGCAGTCAACCAGCGAGCAGGGACCCCCGGAGCTACCGGGACACCAGGCACTCCCGCTACCACTATGGTGAGACGACACTCCTCTACTCCCTCCTGCATTTGTCTACTCCTAAATGGTCATGCAATGGTTTTTATATGTGTGTGTGTGTGTGTGTGTAGGAGACCCTGGAGAATGTGAAGAAATGCAAGAACTTCCTTTCCACGCTGATCAAGTTGGCATCCAGCGGGAAGCAGTCGTCAGAGACCACGGCCAGCGTCAAGGACCTGGTCAAGAGCCTGTTGGTACGTCTGTCTGTGTCCATTTCACTCTCTCTCTCTTACTCTTTTTCCTCACTCTGTCTTTCTACATTGATGTCTGTTTTTCTACCACTGCAGGAAGGTAAGATCGAAGCGGAGGAGTTCACCAGTCGGTTATATCGGGAGCTCAACTCCTCTCCTCAGCCATATCTTGTGCCTTTCCTCAAGGTGAGACCGATGGATTTTCCGTTCTTTAATGTAGCTAGCTATTCTCTCGCTACCCAAACAAATACAAGTGGCCCGGAAGATGCAATATCGATGAGGGAATGACCTGTGCTCTCCCTCCCCATCTCCAGAGGAGTCTCCCTGCACTGCGTCAGATGACCCCAGACTCGACAGCCTTCATCCAGCAGAGCCAGCTTCCCCAGGCCAGCGTTCAGCCTGCCTCCTCCTCTACAGCCCTGACTACAGTGGCGCTGGGGGGCACGGCCGCCGCACAGAGACTCCCTCTTAACAGAACCACCAGCCCCGGGGCCAAGGGGACCATGCACCAGTCCCCTGTCATCAGCCCGGCCCTGACACCTCACAGCAAGCCTGGCCTGGTATACTATATCCTAATGATACTCCACTCAGTGTTTCCATGTATTGTATAGGGGGGTTGCCTTGTTGTTCTTCTTGTCACATGAAGTCTATATGACTATGTTATGTTGAGGGTTGACCCGAAGTATATCTACATGGCAAAGCCGAGTTGCACTGGGCTGGCCAGGTTACGCATCCACCGTAATTGCTGGAACCATGCTAGAAAGGACAATGTTAAAAATATATGCCTGAACAGTAAGGTGTGCTCTATTGTGTGAATCATGTTTTATACCTCTCTCTCCTCTCTCTCTCTGTGTAGATGGTGCCCCAGCAGCAGGGGGCGTTGGCGAGTACTCAGGTAACTCTGACCCAGTCGCCCATGGTTACTTTCCGAGGCCAGTCCCACAGTCGCATCATCATGGGACATCCGCAGGTGGTCAAACAGCTGCAAACAGGTGTGCGTTTGTATTGTCTGCGTCCCATCGTCTTAACTGCGTCATGCCTTTGTGTTTGATGTTTGTACATATTCTACAGTCGTGGCCAAAAAGTTTTGAGAATGACACAAATATTAATTTTCACTATTTCTGCTGCCTCAGTTTGTATGATGGCAATTTGCATGTACTCCATAATGTTATGATAAGTCATCAGATGAATTGCAATTAATTGCAGTCCCTCTTTGCCATGCAAATTAACTGAATCCCCAAAAAAACATTTCCACTGCATTTCAGCCCTGCCACAAAAGGACCAGCTGACATCATGTCAGTGATTCTCTCGTTAACACAGGTGTGAGTGTTGACGAGGACAAGGCTGGAGATCACTCTGTCATGCTGATTGAGTTTGAATAACAGACTGGAAGCTTCAAAAGGAGGGTGGTGCTTGAAATCATTCCTCTGTCAATCATGGTTACCTGCAAGGAAACACGTGCCATCATCAATGCTTTGCACAAAAAGGGCTTCACAGGCAAGGATATTGCTGCCAGTAAGATTGCACCTAAATCAAGCATTTATCAAATCATCAAGAACTTCAAGGAGAGTGGTTCAATTGTTGTGAAGAAGGCTTCAGGGCACCCAAGAAAGTCCAGAAAGCGCCAGGACCGTCTCCTAAAGTTGATTCAGCTGTGGGATCGGGGCACCACCAGTATAGAGCTTGTTCAGGAATGGCAGCAGGCATCTGCACGCACAGTGAGGCAAAGACTTTTGGAGGATGGCCTGGTGTCAAGAAGGGCAGTAAAGAAGCCACTTTTCTCCAGGAAAAACATCAGGGACAGGCTGATATTCTACAAAATGTAGAGGGATTGGACTGCTGAGGACTGGGGTTAAGTAATTTTCTCTTATGAATCCCCTTTCCAATTATTTGGGGCATCCGAAAAGCTTGTCAGGAGAAGACAAGGTGAGCGCTACCATCAGTCCTGTGTCGTGCCAACAGTAAAGCGTCCTGAGACCATTCATGTGTGGGGTTGCTTCTCCGCCAAGGGAGTGAGCTCACTCACAATTTTGCCTAAGAACACAGCCATGAATAAAGAATGGTACCAACACATCCTCCAAGAGCAACTTCTCCCAACCATCCAGGAACAGTTTGGTGACGGGACAATGCCTTTTCCAGCATGATGGAGCACCTTGCCATAAGGCAAAAGTTATAACTAAGTGGCTCGGGGAACAAAACATCATATTTTGGGTCCATGGCCAGGAAACTCCCAAGACCCTAATCCCATTGAGAATTTGTGGTCAATCCTCAAGAGCTGGGTGGACAAACAAAACCCCACAAATTCTGAAAAACTCCAAGCAGTTGATCATGCAAGAATTGGCTGCCATCGGTCAGGTTGTGGCCCAGAAGTTAATTGACAGCATGCCAGGGCTGCAAATATTGACTCTTTGCATCAACTTCATGTAATTGTCAATAAAAACCTTTGACACTTGTGAAATGCTTGTAATTATACTTCAGTATTCCATGGTAACATCTGACAAAATATCTAAATACACTGAAGCAGCAAATTAATATTTGTGTCATTCTCAACTTTTGGCCATGACTGTACATGAAAATGTCAGCCATTTCTCAAACAGAAATATAATTTATACAAAGGATAACGTATTAGTTGTCTTATTTCAGATGAACCCTAGTACTTTCATATACCATCGCTGTATAATACTGCTCCTGTGCAGGATGGGAGCTTCTCTGTGTTAGCTATTTTTCCACTGGGCGTCTCTGGGACAAACGCGCTCAGTGTGAACAATGGCAGTGTCAATGATAGAAAGCGTCAGACCGACGTTTTCGGTCTGTGGCCGGCTGCTATTAGCTAATGAATCAAATCAAATTGTATTTGTCACATACACATGGTTAGCAGATGTTAATGCGAGTGTAGCGAAATGCTTGTGCTTCTAGTTCCGACAATGCAGTAATAACCAACAAGTAATCTAGCTAACAATTCCAAAACTACTACCTTATAGACACAAGTGTAAGGGGATAAGAATATGTACATAAAGATATATGAGTGAGTGATGGTACAGAGCGGCATAGGCAAGATACAGTAGATGGTATTGAGTGCAGTATATACATATGAGATGAGTATGTAAACAAAGTGGCATAGTTAGTGGCTAGTGATACATGTATTACATAAAGATGCAGTAGATGATATAGAGTACAGTATATACATATACATATGAGTTGAATAATGTAGGGTATGTAAACATTATATTAGGTAGCATTGTTTAAAGTGGCTAGTGATATATTTTACATCATTTCCCATCAATTCCCATTATTAAAGTGGCTGGAGTTGAGTCAGTGTGTTGGCAGCAGCCACTCAATGCTAGTGGTGGCTGTTTAAAAGTCTGATGGCCTTGAGATAGAAGCTGTTTAAAAGTCTCTCGGTCCCAGCTTTCATGCACCTGTACTGACCTTGCCTTCTGAATGATAGCGAGGTGAACAGGCAGTGGCTCGGGTGGTTGTTGTCCTTGATGATCTTTATGGCCTTCCTGTGACATCGGGTGGCGTAAGTGTCCTGGAGGGCAGGTAGTTTGCCCCTGGTGATGCGTTGTGCAGCCTTACGGTTGTGGGCAGAGCAGTTGCTGTACCAGGTGGTGATACAGCCCGACAGGATGTTCTCGATTGTGCATCTGTAGAAGTTTGTGTGCTTTTGGTGACGACAAATTTCTTCAGCATCCTGAGGTTGAAGAGGCGCTGCTGCGCTTTCTTCACGATGCTGTCTGTGTGGATGGACCAATTCAGTTTGGAGACTGCAGTAGTGTGTGTGTGGGCTTGTATTACTATCCTTGTGGGTACCGGAAATCTCAGTCCCCACAAGGAAAATTCTCCCTCGTGGGGGACATTTCTCAGGTCTCCACGAGGACAAAGGCTATTTTAGGTTTAGGGGTTAGAATTGGGGTTAGGGTTTGGGTTAAGGTAGTGGCGTTATGCCCATAGGGGGCATAGGGACACGTGCCCCCTCAAAATGTCCTGTTAACATTTTATTAAAATAAAGTGATTTCTGTAATGCTATCAATAATAGGTTACCAATCTTCCAACCTCCTATATCTAGCTACCAATAAACCATTTCAGGCCATCAATCAAGTTAGAGTAACTAGAGTAACTAGCATGCCTAACTATCTTAGCTGGCATGCCTGCTGGTAAGGTTGGTAGATTTTAGAAAAGCAAGCAAAAACTAAATGTACTCACATCCTTTCAATCTTTTACCCAGATTTGAGCAGAGAAGCATATTTAGTTTATTTAAAAAATGTTACCACCAGTCAGTGAGAAACGGACAGCTCAAGAAGTTTGCTTAGATATGCCGGACAATAAACACATTTCTGACATCAAATTAAAGCATAATAATTATGGCTCTAGATTACAGGAGTTTAAAAAAAAAGCTAAATTCTCAACTTCTACCTCTGAGACATCCTCACATACTTTGTGCCTCCTCACATTTCTGTGCATGATGCACCTGGGTTAAAATTAGGGTAAGGGAAAATATAATTTTGAATGGAAATACACTTTACGTGTGTTCACTGGACTGTATGGAAACACTGCCCCCTTGTGAGAGATGAATGTAACTGCATGCAATATTGCTCAAGAAAGCGCTCATCTGTGACATGTTCTTCTTCCATCTCTCTTCCTCTTGATCTCGGCTCCTCTCTTCTGCTCACAGCAGATGTACCAAGAAGAAGATGATTACTTATTGATGTGTAAATGATACATTATACAATGTGAAAGGTTGAGGAGCCTGTGTGAAGGTCGAGTGTCTGTTATGTAACAGTTCCTCCCCCATCTTGCGCTCTCTGTCTCCCTGTCTGTGTCTCAGTTCCTGTAGTGAAACAAGCTCTAGCACCAGGGGCCAAGGTAACACTGGGGCGCCAGTCTATGCTCTCTGTTGCACAGACGAACAAGCTGAAGGAGGCAAGCGGAGGAACCTTCAAGTAATCCGCACACACACACACACACACACACGCGCGCATTCACAAGTTGGATGATTTCAGAATTCTTAAAGTGAAAAAGAGGCCTTTAGAAATAGTTATCTTTCTCTTCTTTCCCTGTCTCCTTCATCCAGAGATGATGATGATATCAATGACGTGGCCTCCATGGCTGGAGTCAACCTGTCAGAGGAGAGCGCCCGTATACTGGCAACCAACTCTGAGCTGGTGGGCACGGTGACTCGCTCCTGTAAGGACGAGGCCTTCCTCCACACCACCTCACTAACCCGGAGAGTACAGGAGATCGGTGAGACGCACACCACATAAACGCACACACACACACACACACTCTGTACCTAAAATCTCTTAACATCTCCTGTTCCCTTGTAACAGGTAGGAGGTTTGGGGTGATTGACCTGGGGCCAGAGGTTGTCAACTACGTTTCCCATGCAACACAGCAGCGGCTGCAGAACCTGCTGGAGAAAGTGACGGAGGTGGCGCAGCAAAAAAACATCACCTTCAAGGTGAGAGAACACAGCTTCTGTGGGTGTTAGCGTGAAGGAGGTTCACGTGTTCTTTAATGAGCTATTAAGTTCTGATGTTTTCTGTCGATACTGGGTTGTCATCCTTATTGTTGCTAGCCTTTCATCTTCAAAAAGTGCTGAAGGGGACTCCCGAGTGGCGCAGCGGTCTAAGGCATTGCATCGCAGCGCTAGAGGCGTCACTACAGACCCGGGTTCGAGCCCGAGCTGTGTCGCAACCGGGAGACCCATGAAGGGGCGCACAATTGGCCCAGCATCGTCTGTGTTAGGGGAGGGTTTGGCCTGCCGGAATGCCCTTGTCTCATCGCTCTCCTTGTGGCGGGCCGGGGGAGTGTGCACGCTGACTTCGTTTGCCAGCAGGACAGCGTTTCCTCCGACACATTGGTGCGGCTGGGTTCCGGGTTAAGGCGAGCAGTGTTTCAAGAAGCGGTGCGGCTTGTCGGGGTCGTGTTTCGGAGGATGCATGGCTCTCGACCTTCGCCTCTCCCGAGTCCATACGGGAGTTGCAGCGAAGGGACAAGACTGTAACTACCACTTGGATATCACAAAATTGGGGAGAAAAGAGGGTAAAAAGTACAACAACAAAAAGTAATCCATTTTTACCCTTGTAATCCATTATCTCTCTCTCCATCAGGAGGATGATAAGTATGAACAGGTGAGTGACGTGCGAGCCCAGCTGAAGTTCTATGAGCAGCTGGATCAGATGGAGAAACAGAGGAAGGAGGAGCAGGAGAGGGAGATCCTGATGAAGGCTGCCAAGGTAACTCACCACCACAGGCATTGATGCACTAACCTTAGAAATGTGGAGGTGCAACTTCAACTTCAACCATGTTACATAGCCTTTTTGCACCATCTAGTGGTCTCATGCTGTAAGTGCCAGTAGTGTTGATAGTGAATTCCGTGCCTCCCCCAGTCTCGATCGCGGCAAGAGGACCCAGAGCAGCTTCGGCTCAAACAGAAGGCCAAAGAGGTGAGAGGAGAGCGTTTGTGTGGCTGTATGCAGAGTGCGTATAACAGTAGCGTATTATGTTGTACGCTAATGATTGGTAGTGTTTCTCATACTCTGTGTGTCACTTGTCTCAGTCTCCAAGCACAGGAGCGTTGTGTGTGTCATGCCTGTTCCCTCTGTGTGTGTGGTCTAGATGCAGCAGCAGGAGCTGAATCAGATCAGGCAGAAGGAGGCCAACATGACGGCCCTGGCAGCCATCGGCCCCAGGAAGAAACGGAAAATGGAGTCCCCCGTCAACGGCGCCGGGGCTGAGGTAGAGTATCATGACCGCTACTCTAGGCTCGATCATTGCCTATATATTGCGCTTAACAGGGATCCAAACGTGTGGATTGATAGCGGTTTATGCATACACATGTTTTTGAAGATCAACATGAATGTTCCTTTCTCTTGTCTCCCCCTCCCTCTCCGCAGGGTTCTGGCTCTGGTCCCTCGTCGTCGGGTGGGGCCAATAGCGGAGGCTCCAGACCTCAGCGCCAGCGCATCACCAGGGTCAACCTCAGGGACCTGCTCTTCTGTCTGGAGAATGAGAGAGAAACCAGTAGCTCACATCTACTCTACAAAGGCTTCCTCAAATAACACACAGGGAGACGAGACACTAATGAGAGAAACCAGTCACTCTGATGCACGTGACTCAGTCTCCAATAACACCTCCCCCCGACAGATCAGAGGCCAGACGCTCCCAATAGCAGCTCCCTTTATAGAGCCAAATGGCCCAGCTACACGTGACGGCACCTCCTCCTCTCCTGTGCTCTCCTACAATCATGACCTGGAGGGAAGGCAGACCAGCGGCGCCTGGAATATGAATCATCAGCTGTGCCCTACACGCCCTCCTCAAAGGTGAGGTGGTGGGTCTGACCTCTCAGACTAGGTCTTCTGGACCCTCCTTTAACCCCGTGCCTCTCACAGTTATCTAGGGACCAGCTACTGGCAACCTGGTCCCCTCCCATACACTGCCCTCTGGTGCCCTGGAGGGGGAAATGCTCTTATTTGTGAGGTCTCCTTTGGGTCTGGATACATCCTCATTCACAGTAGGTGCATAGCTTTGCCAACCTTTAACCTCATGCAAGAGGCTTCTATGATTAGACTTTTTTTTTTTATAAAGAACCCCAGCGAGGACCCTTTTAACACAGTTAACGAACAAATGTACTAAACTGCATTCGTAACGTTAAGTCCCTGACCAAACAGGAACTCTGGGCCTTTTGTTGGGCGATAGAGGCTAGAGTTAGAGACTATTTTATCGTCATTCATTCTAGTGCTATTACCTGTGGATTCTTTTTTTTTTTTTTTTTTTTTTTTTTTTTACTTGACTGATACAAGTCTTCTGCTGAGTTGCCTTTTTGCCAAAATAAAGCCATATGAATGATACATGTCTAACTCTCTAGAACTCTGATAACATTACAGGACCCCTACTTGTTATTCAGTCAGTTTTTAGGCCTTGCTTGATTCTGTTTTAGTATAACTTCCCATGTGCTTTTGTGTTTGCCTTTTTTTGTTGTTCTTGAATCCGTTATTATGATTATGTCAACATGTCTGTTGTAAAGGTTATGGAAATGGACGCGAGCTCGTGTGCTCGCTCATTTCTGGTGCACATGTAACGTCCTAAGGAAACAGTCCTGTCAATCACAGTTCATACAAATCATATGTTTCTACCGGTAGACTGTGTGGAGTGGAGGGGAGGGGAGGGGGGGGGGGGGTAAACATGAACAGGTTTATGAATATTTCTTTTTTCAAAAGAGTCATGTAAATAATAATTAACAATTTAATTGTTGATGCAACAATGCAAAGTGAGACTGAGACGTTGATGCAACGTTGGCAATAAATAGCCTATTTATGTTTGGAGGTAGGCCATTGCTGGCTGCCATGGTGATGTGTGATGGAATGCAGAATATGGACTGCACCTCCCCCAGAGGTATACACCCACTTTCTATATAATTTAAATATTTTGTTAGTGCACATACTAATTGGTTGTTTCTGACGGTTTTGGATGGTAGTGTATGGAAAAATGTATATTGATTCAACTTTTCTAGCTGTACATACTTCAGTTGGCCTTTTTGTAAGGTCTGTCAATAGAAGATTAATTTTCTTTTCTCAAAATTTCTCTCTGCTAGTCAATCAGTATTGATATGTTTTTATACCATCGCCCCTGGCAACTGTTACATACATTTCCCTCTGTCCATTTTCTATCGGGCCAACACAGTTTAAAATGAAAAACGGAAGTATATTATGTAAATATAAGTTTTGCACAGCCATTTGTTAATATGTAAATACTCTAAATGAAGTTTTTAATGGTGATTGTTAATAGAGGATTGAGAGAGAATAATCTCCTTCATTAAAAAAAATGAAAAGTAAGTTGTTGTGCTGTATGTCCTTCTGCCTGGGGTGGATCTAGCTTAAACCCCTCAATGCCTGCATTTATAGTTTGTCTTATACAGTGGCTACCTACTGTACTAACAGAGACAGATGGGCTGCAATGACACCAGGGATTTTTTTTTTAACGGTTCCTGAGTTCAAGTGCAGTACATAGTTCTTTCAGCAGAGGGCACTATTGTATCACTCAATCTCCACATCCCTCAAACAGTGGTCAATCTCATCAAAATAAATCCATTTTGCTTGGTGTCTTTGGGAGTAAGAGCGATCTCATCTGCATCTATTGCCGCGTTCATGTACTACTAGTCGGAACTAGGAAACTCGTTTCCGACTTGCTAACTGGTTGTAGTTATACATGTGTCACGTTCAACCAGTTAGCAAGTCAGGCATTTCCCAGTTTCCTAGTTCCAGCTAGCACGTGAACACGGCATATTTGAACATGGTCCACATCAATAGAGCCAAAATCACACTCGCAAGTGAATGGAGTTCGGTTCACAAAATAAAAATCCCAGGGGCAGCATTTTGAGCTGAGACTAACATGTCTATAAGCCGAACGCCTGTGGATATGACGGTGGTAAATTCCTAGAGTGATTATTAGTATTTTTGCTCACCCTATTCCACCCATGCATATGCCTCTGTCGGCACAGTAGCCTTCGGAGCGTACCGTCAGTTTCCCAACCCTCCCCAACAGCAAGAAATATGTGCTAAAGCTGCCAGACTGATAGGAGATTTTATGAGCAAGCCAAGCAGCACCAGGAGCCCTGTCTCCTGGCTGTACTCTGGCTCCAGTGACTTGAGAATGCAGGCTGTTGATCTGTAGGTACACACCGCTGGATTACACCCACACACACACACACTCCGAGTTGGCCAGCTCAGCGGTGGCTCGCCGGGAAAGCACACCCAGTCATGTCCCTGTTTCAAACCGTGTGGATATGAGGTTTATGGAGTTGTTTGTTTCCGCTCACTCTGCAGACAGTAGGTGCCTGTGAAACTTCATCCAGTCTATAACCCTTACAAGGACAGCATGGCATTGAAGTCTACCCCAATACAAATATGTTCATCCTTTCTGAGTAATCATACATATTGCCTTTCACGGATCTGACCTCATCGGCCAGGACTTCTCAATGAATGCTGGGTGAGACATATGGGAGAGAGCATCCTGACTGACAGAAATACATTAGCAGGTTGACTCACCAAGGAGCCAAATCTCTCTGAGCAGCGGGGCTGAGCAAGAGACAGACGAGTTTGTTTGGATAGATCCCTACTGATGACTCTCATCCACAGAGCAGTTCTTTATCAGTGAGAGAGGATTAGACGGCGATACTCTTTAGTGTGTACACACACACACCTCCTGTGAGATTAGCACTATGAAATTGATATATCATACATACTGATCATAGCCAGGGGATTTAGAGAGAGGGCTCAGAGCTTCAATGTCGCAGGCTTTGATGTTCATCATTGCTCGGAAGGGAGGGAACACCTGCTCATACAGTCTGCATCCCAAGAACACGCACACACCAACTTTATGCTTCGCCACACAGACAACCAATAAAGACACTTGCCATATCTCAAATAAACTACATGGTTTTGACATCAGGTAAGACAAACAAGTCATCAAGGGATTTCTATTCATGGTGTCCTTTTATCAACACAGTTGCACAGCAATAAATACATATGTCTTGTTGATTGTTGCTCAACCGGAGTTACCATCGTAGAGGGTCATCACCAGGGCCTTCCCTTGCTGCTGCTTGCATGTATGGATTTTCTCTCCGTTCGTTCTCGGAAAGAGAGAGCGAGAGCGAGGGAAGAAAGAAATAACATCTAGGAGGAGTGGAGGTCCCTTAGGGCCCAGAAACAACCTCCGCGCGTAATTGAACAAATTAGCCATGAACAGCTGTTACCTGTTAAAATGACCCGCTTTCATTTTATCGCCGTGGACAAGAGGTCTGATAAGCATCTGCACGCTACAGCTGTCAGGTATTCTGATTAGCTCACCCATTCCTGCTTTCAATATATCATGACAAACATAATTACCTCGACATCTCTTTTTATGGATTGGACAAATCGCCAGGCGCACCGAGCATGCCAAGTGTCCATCAATTACAGTCTGCCCGGTAGGCTCGCCGCTCCGATCCGCCGGGTTGACTTTGTTAAGCAGTTTCCATTAAGGGAAAAGAAGGCCTGAAATGTTAGACATATTAGGACCTCATGTTGCCTCCTGCGTTGCTTGTCTGAGAGAAGACAGAGAGAGGAGAATGGTCCAGCATTTAATGTTAAACTGTGACACGTGTGTATGGTATAGTAGGTGGGAAACCAGGTGGGCATGATGGCTGGCCGAATACAACAGGTGTAGACCTCACAGTGAAATACTTACTTGCAAAGCCCTTAACCGACAATGCCGTTTTAAGAAAGAAAGTGTAAAATAAACTGAAGTTAAAAAAAAAAAAATAATTAAAGAGCAACAATAAAATAACAGTAGCAAAGCTATTTACAGGGGTTACTGGTACAGAGTGCTGTTGAATCAGTCAAGGCTCAGAAGATGAACGACACTGTATACACAATCTATATACATGTATACACATATCTACACACAATACCCCATTGTGACAAAGTTAAAACATGTTAATTCAACATTTTTGCTAAACTATTGAAAATCAAATACAGAAAAATCACATTTACATACACTGACCGAAGGTATGTGGACACCTGCTCGTCGAACATCTCATTCCAAAATCATAGGCATTAATATGGAGTTGGTGCCCCCTTTACTGCTATAACAGCCTCCACTCTTCTAGGAAGGCTGTCCGCTAGATGTTGAACATTGCTGCGGGTACTTGCTTCCATTCAGCCACAGGTCGGGGACAGATGTTGGGCGATTAGGCCTGGCTTAAAGTCGGTGTTCCAATTCATCCCAGAGGCATTCGATGGGGTTGAGGTCAGGGCTCTGTGCAGGCCAGTCAAATTCTTCCACACCGATCTCGATAAACCATTTCTGTATGGACCTCACTTTGTGCATGGGGGCATTGTCATGCTGAAACAGGAAAGGGCCTTCCCCAAACTGTTGCCACAAAGTTGGAAGCACAGAATCGCCTAGAATGTCATTGTGCGCTGTAGCATTAAGATACCCCCTTCTCTGGAACTAAGGGGCCAAGCCCGAACCATGAAAAACTGACCCAGACCATGATTCCTCCTCCAACATTCTTTACAGTTGGGGCAGGTAGGGGTCTCCTGGCATCCGCCAAACCCAGATTAATCCGTCGGACTGCCAGATGGTAAAGCGTGTTTCATCACACCAGAGAACGCTTTTCCACTGCTCCAGAGACCAATGGCGGCAAGCTTTACATCACTCCAGCCGACGCCTGTGTGCGGCTACTCGGCCATAGAAACCCATTTCATGAAGCTCCCGAAGCCACAGTTCTTGTGCTGACGTTGCTTTCAGAGGCAGTTTGGAACCCAGTAATGAGTGTTGCAACCGAGGACAGGCAATTTTTCAGCACTCAGCGGTCCTGTTCTGTGAGCTTGTGTGGCCTACCACTTCGTGGCTGAGCTGTGGTTGTGGCTGAAATAGCCAAATCCACTCATTTGAAGGGGTGTTCACTGTCCACATATTTTTGTGTATATAGTGTAAATATTCACTCCCCTGAGTCAATACTTTGCAGAAGTACCTTTGGCAGTGATCACAGCTGTGAGTCTTTCTGGGTACGTTTCTAAGAGCTTTGCTCACCTGGATTGTACAATATTTGCACATTATTCTTTGAAAAATTATTCAAACTCTGTCAAGTTGGTTGTTGATCATTGCTAAACAGACATTATCAAGTCTTGCCATAGACTTTCAAGACGATTTAAGTCAAAATGGTACCTAAGGCCTCTCTGGAACATTCAATGTCATCTTGTTAAGCAACTCCAGTGTATATTTGGCCTTGTGTTTTAGGTCATTGTCCTGTTGAAAGGTGAATGTGTCTCCCAGTGTCTGTTGGAAAGCAGACTGAACCAGGTTTTCCTCTAGGATCTCGCCTGTCCTTAGCTCTATTCCATTAATTTTTTATCTTAAAAAAACATATAGTCCTTGTCAATGACAAGCATACCTATAACATGATGCAGCCACCACCATGCTTGAAAATATGAAGAGTGGTACTCAGTGATGTGTTGGATTTGCCCCAAACATAACACTTCAGGACATGAAGTTAATTTCTTTGCCAAATTTTTGTTTGCATTTTACTTTAGTGCTGTATTGCAAACAGGATGCATGTTTTGGAATATATTTTATTGTGTACAGTCTTCCTCCTTTTCACTCTGTCAATTAGGTTAATATTGGGGAGTAATTACAATTTTGTTGATCTATCCTCAGTTTTTTTTATTTTTATCACAGCCATTAAACTCTGCAAAGTCACCGTTTGCCTCATGGTGAAATCCCTGAGCGATTTCTTTCCTCTCCGGCAACTGAGTCAGGTACACCGTTCAAAGTGTAATGAATAACTTCACCATACTCAATGGGATATTCAAATATCAGTGGTCCAAATATATTTTCAACATCGCCACTTTGGCAAAACAAAAGGATGTATTATTAAGAACAGTATCTTGCGGGATTCAATAGTTTGAAATGTTGTCTTGTTGTCCTGTCCCTTTCTCTGTGATTGTCATTCCAATGAAATCCAGAAAGAACAAAACCCCGTCCTCAAACATTTACATCAAAAGATGCAAAGTTATGGGCAAAGATACAAAACATCCACATCAAATAAAATAGTTTCCTTGATCAAATAATATGGAAAACAACCACTTTTTTTTGTGTAGTATTAATTTATCATCCTTACAAACCACTTCATGCAAATGTACATTACTGTATTGTACATAGGCTGGTCATCTAAGTTTGTACCTGTAGACTTTCCATCACCATGACGAAAAACAATGTACAACACAGTAATGGAGTCCATTGTGATAGCAAGTGATTTGTGATGATGTGGCTCAGTTGGTAGAAGCACGGTGCTTGCAATGCTACGGTTGTGGGTTCAGTTCTGTCGAGGGACCATTTCAGTTTTCACATAGAAATAAGTATTTCAAGAAACTGGAAAACATATATCAAGCAACTATTTTTATATTCAAGCAACTATTTTTTTTTACAAGTACTGTATTATCTTCACTGTTGTACAGATAATTATCAGACTCAAGTTACAAATGCTGGTAAACACTCAAATACACTTAGTTAAAAAATAATTCTCACAAAATTTGGGCCTTTACTAGTCCTGTATTAGCGACCGATATACACGTCTTCAGCACGGTCATTCTTTAAAAAAAATTAGACTAAAATCATTCCAATCCAGATTAAAATGCAAAGTCTTTTTTCCACTATACTGGCTTTAGGACCATGCGGAGCACTGCTCGGAGAGCAGCTTCCAGCATGTGCAACAAATTTAATGTTCGCATTTGAATTTGGCCTTCTAAATTTTGTTATAATCAGATTGCCAGGGATTGGTTTAATTGGGAGTTGGGGAGCCCTCCTTTTTGGTGACTATTCAAAACCAAAAGTTGTTTTATTGCTATTAAAATATAGCTGTGATAGCTGTAAACCTAATTGCTATTTTAATTTATTCGCCCAATAGGCTAGGTCAATTCTGGTTTCATGTAGGCCTACTGATATGACAATAAACAACTTGATATTTAGTGCATTTCCCCCAAAAGACAATAACAATTGTAGGCTATAACAAATAGTCATTGTCATGTAGTGACAGAATAATAATTGAGATAATGCAAATAATTAATGATTACCTAGTTGGGCTAACTTCTTTAACTTTCTGCTGTAGGCCTACATCATCATCCTCTACCTGTAGCCTACCTGCCTCTGGTACATGTAATACATTTCCACTTCTCACTCTATCAGTCTTTGCTAGTCCATCTTCCAGAATGAAAATGTGATATTCTAACAAATCAACCTTGCTGGCAAAACATCATTAAGTTATTTAGCTATAGTGTGGAAGTAGGGCTTCTTGTTTGTATATGATGAGCACCCAGATGCTGTGTAGGCAGCACAATCATATCAGACAGAGACTGGCTGGCCAGGGGTAACATTTTTTCGAGGGCCGTCTCCGCGTTGGCTATGTTGCAATATTAATATTCTTGGAGCACTCTTATTGATACAACGGTTTTCAATATTCTCAGAGCCGCCTCGTTCGTTGATGCAACGCTTCAATATTCGCAGGAAGTTTCCGTTCCCTGGCGAATAATGCAGACAGGCAAATACAAAAATGAGCTGGGAGCACACGTTACAGGGAACATCTCTGATGTTTTGGTAGGAAGCGCACGATACATCGACACTGTCAGAGTACACTGAATGCGCCGTTCCACAAGGGTGACTTCATATTTGGGTATTGCAAGCTTTTTCCCATGAGCGACAATTTGCAGTTGATCCAACAATTTCTCAAGATCAGTTCTTGTTTTCATATAGGCATTGTAGGCTATCTCAACTCTACCTAGAACATGTCTAACTGCCCGCAAAGTGAAGAGCCGAATTCCAGCTGTCTTACTAGACAGAGAAGCTGTCCATTCAGCCACACCCTACGGAGCGTTTTCTTAATTCCTTGGTCGAGTTTGTTGTTCTTTTATGCATCCTTGTCGATTGTAGGCTATCTCAACTCTACCTAGAACATGTCTAACTGCCCGCAAAGTGAAGAGCCGAATTCCAGCTGTCTTACTAGACAGAGAAGCTGTCCATTCAGCCACACCCTACGGAGCGTTTTCTTAATTCCTTGGTCGAGTTTGTTGTTCTTTTATGCATCCTTGTCGACTGTAGGCTTAAGTAATTCCTTTGATGTATGCCTTCTTTTTCAATGCATGTGAAGGATTTGTCTAGGCGTAGTTTTGCATTCGCAGTCAGCTGTTTACTGCACACCATGTTTTATATATCTATTTCATGTGGCACTGTGTGCAGTGTTCCACAAGTAGGCTAAAAGAATCAATGTAGTATGTATGATGAGGTTGAGTAGTTAGTACATTGTACACACCATTCCACGTTGTACATGCCAAACCTAATAAACTCAGCAAAAAAAAGAAATGTCCCTTTTTCAGGACCCTGTCTTTCAAAGATAATTTGTAAAAAAAAAAAGAAGTTTTTTAAAGATTTACATTGTAAACACAGTTTCCCATGCTTGGTAAATGAACCATAAACAATTAATGAACATGTACCTGTGGAACGGTCGTTAAGACACTTACAGCTTACAGACGGTAGGCAATTAAGGTCACAGTTCTGAAAACTTAGGACACTAAAGAGGCCTTTCTACTGACTGAAAAACACCAGAAGAAAGATACCCAGGGTCCCTGCTCATCTGCGTGAACGTGCCTTAGCCATGCTGCAAGGAGGCATGAGTACTGCAGATGTGGCCAATAAATTGCAATGTCCGTACTGTGAGACGCCTAAGACAGCACTACAGAGAAACAGGACGAACAGTTGATCGTCCTCGCAATGGCAGACCACGTGTAACAACACCTGCACAGGATTGGTACATCCGAACATCACACCTGCGGGACAGGTAAAGGATGGCAACTACAACTGCCCGAGTTACACCAGGAACGCACAATCCCGCAAATCAGTGCTCAGACTGTCCGCAATAGGCTGAGAGAGACTGGACTGGGGGCTTGTAGGCCTGTTGTAAGGCAGGTCCTCACCAGACATCACCGGCAAAACATTGCCTATGGGCACAAACCCACCATTGCCCACCAGACAGGACTGGCAAAATGTGCTCTTCTCTGATGAGTCGCGGTTTTGTCTCACCAGGGATGATGGTCAGATTCGTGTTTAACATCAAAGGAGGCAGGGTAGCCTAGTGGTTAGAGCGTTGGATTAGTAACCGGAAGGTTGCAAGTTCAAACCCCTGACCTGACAAGGTAAAATTCTGTCGTTCTGCCCCTGAACAGGCAGTTAACCCTTGGCCGTCATTGAAAATAAGAATTTGTTCTTAACCGACTTGCCTAGGTCAAATAAAAATTTGTGTTAAAAAAAAAAATCATTTTAGGGTTAAGCAGATGTGTGATCATTTCAGTGTTAACGTTCAGTGTGATCATTTCGGTGTTAACTTGCAGTGTGATGACCGGCTGCAGTAGATAGCTGCCGTCTTTCACGCTCCTGACCTATTCTGCTATTTTGTGGGGGGTTTTACGCTGATCGTAACTTTTTTTGTCCATAATATTTCCGCCATCACTTCCTACGACCGAAAAACAGCTTCTGGACATCAGAACAGCGGCCACTAACCACAATTTAGGTTGACGATTTCTATTTCATAGAGTCGGCAGCTGTGGATGTACTGCTCATTCCGGACCAGGCTCTAATCCCGGGACTTGAAAGAGAAAGACAGCGCAAGAGAGGCAAACGAGCAAGCTCCCTGATATGACTCTACGTCGGCGAGTAAACAAGTCACTTCCGTTCTATTGGCGAACGCACAATCACCAGAGAATAAACTGGAAACTTTGAGACTGACGCGGAAATCCTTACACAGGGACACTCAAAGTCATGATTAAATTAATCATTGTTTATTGTCAGCGTGCTGGAGAGGTTCCAACCAACTCAATACACCATAGTACATGTCAATCAGGAGCTCTCTCTGGGCAGACACGGCAGTGGTCTTATATATGGTTATTCACAGAGAAGTTATATTTGCATGATTTAGCATAATTAATCACTACCGTTTTGTTTTATTCATGTGACCGGCCAATACTGTTTCATAACATATGACAGACCAACACCTCACGAGGCTTCTCCTCTCTAAGCTGAGACCTTGAAACTGAGATATCTTTTGTTCGTTCTCAAAACACATTCTGGACGTACTGCCAAATTGCAGCTACTGATAAGTGATGATTTGTACAGTCAGCCACTTGCATGAACACAGCAACTGATTTATAGAACAGCACATGAATAGAACACAGTAATTAGTTATAAGAAAAGCACAAACATTAAAATTCCCATTACAAGAGTAGGTAAAAACATCTCCAACCCGCTGATCCTCAACACTGGGGCTCCACAGGGATGCGTTCTGAGCCCTCTCCTGTACTCCCTGTTCACCCACGACTGAGTGGCCATGCACGCCTCCAACTCAATAATCAAGTTGCGGAAGACACTACAGTGGTAGGCTTGATTACCAACAACGACGAGACGGCCTACAGGGAGGAGGTGAGGGCCCTCGGAGTGTGGTGTCAGGAAAATAACCTCACACTCAACGTCAACAAAACAAAGGAGATGATCGTGGACTTCAGGAAACAGCAGAGGGAGCACCCCCCTATCCACATAGACGGGACAGTAGTGGAGAGGGTAGTAAGTTTTAAGTTCCTCGGCGTACACATCACGGACAAACTGGATTGGTCCCACACAGACAGCGTTGTGAAGAAGGCGCAGCACCACCTCTTCAACCTCAGGAGGCTGAAGAAATTTGTCTTGTCACCAAAAGCACTCACAAACTTTTACAGATCCACAATCGAGAGCATCCTGTCAGGCTGTATCACCGCCTGGTACGGCAACTGTTCCGCCCACAACCGTAAGGCTCTCCAGAGGGTAGTGAGGTCTGCACAACGCATCACCGGGGGAAAACTACCTGCCCTCCAGGACACCTACACCAACCGATGTCACAGGAAGGCCATAAAGATCATCAAGGACAACAACCGCCCGAACCACTGCCTGTTCACCCCGCTATCATCCAGAAGGCGAGGTCACTACAGGTGCATCAAAGCAGGGACCGAGAGACTGTTAAACAGCCACCACTAACATTGAATGGCTTGCTGCCAATATACTGAGTCAACTCCAGCCACTTTACTAATGGGAATTGATGTAAAAAATGTATCACTAGCCATTTTAAACAATGCCACCTAATATAATGTTTACATACCCTACATTACATTTACATTTAAGTCATTTAGCAGACGCTCTTATCATATGTATATACAATACTCTGTACCATCTACTGCATCTTGCCATCTTTATGTAATACATGTATCACGAGCCACTTTAAACTATGCCACTTTTATGTTTACATACCCTACATTACTCATCTCATATGTATATACTGTACTCGATACCATCTACTGCATCTTGCCTATGCCGTTCTGTACCATCACCCATTCATATATCTTTATGTACATATACTGTACTTTATCCCTTTACACTTGTGTGTATAAGGTAGCAGTTGTGGAATTGTTAGGTTGGATTATTCGTTGGTTACTACCGCATTGTCGGAACTAGAAGCACAAGCATTTCGCTACACTCGCATTAACATCTGCTAACCATGTGTATGTGACAAATACAATTTGATTTGATTTGATTTACAAGACTATCCCATCAATGGGACCTGAAGAACTGTAATATCCTATATGTTTCTTGGAATCGTAGCTGAACAAGGACATGGATAATATACCTCAAGCTGGTTTTTCTCTTCATCGTCAAGACCGAACGGCAGCTTCGGGTAAGGGTAAGGGGGGGGGTGTGTCTCTTTGTTAACAACAGCTGGTATGCGATCTTTAATGTTAAGGAAGCCTCAAGGTTTTGCTTACGTGAATTAGAATATCTCATGATAAGCTGCAGACCATACTATTTACCGAGAGAGTTTTCATCTATACTTTTCATAGCTGCCTATTTACTATCACAAACCGATGCTGGCACTAAATCTGCACTCGAGCTGTGTAGAGCCATAAACAAAAAATAAAGTACGCATCCAGATGCAACGCTCCTAGTGGCTGGTGATTTTAATGCAAGGAAACTGAAATCAGTATTACCTCATTTCTACTAGCATGTCACCTGTGCAACTAGAGGCGAAAAAAAACTCAAGATCACCTTTACTTCACACACAGAAACGCATGCAAAGCCCTCTCTCGCCCTCCATTTGACAAATCTGACTATATCATTATGATTCCTGCTTACAAGCAAAAACTCAAAACATAAAGTACCATTGACGCGCTCAATACGGAAGTGGCCAGATGAAGAGGATGCTAAGCTACAGGACTGTTTCTCCAGCACAGATTGGAATATGTTCCCGGGATTCATCCGATAACGTTGAGGAGTTTACCACATCAGTCACCGGCTTCATTAGTAAGTGCACTAACGATGTCGTCGACACAGTGACCATACGTACATATCCCAACCAGAAGCCATGGATTACAGGCAACATCCGCACTGAGCTAAAGGCTAGAATTGCCGCTTTCAAGGAGTGGGACATTAATCTGGATGCTTATAAGAAATCTCGATACAACCTCCAATGAGCCATCAAACAGTCAAAACGTCAACACAGGACTAAGATTGAATCCTACTACGCCGCCTCTGATGCTCGTCGGATGTGGCAAGGCTTGCAAACTTTCACGGATTACAAAGGGAAACCCAGTCGCGAGCTGCCCAGTGATGCGAGCCTACCAGATGAGCTAAATTCCTTCAATGCTCACTTCGAGGCAAGCAACACTGAACCATGCATGAGAGCACCAGCTGTTCTGGACTACTGTGCGCTCTTGCACTCTCTAGATAAGACCTTTAAACAGGTTAACATTCAAAATAGCACTCACATCTGTAGCCATGAAATGCTTTAAAAGGTCCCCTTTTTAAGGAATTATAATGGTCCACACATACCAACATAGTCGTGAAGAAGGCACGACAATGCCTCTTCCCCCTCAGAAGGCTGAAAAGATTCAGCATGGGCTTTCCAGTACATCACTGGGGCCAAGCTCCCTGCCATCCAGGACCTCTATACCAAGCAGTGTCAGAGGAAGGCCCTAAAAATGGTCAAAGTCCCAAGCCATCCATCATAAACTGTTCTCTTTGCTTACCACATGGCAAGAGGTACTGGTGCACCAAGTCTGGAACCTACAGGACCCTGAACATTTTCTACCCCTAATACCCGGACTATCTGCATTGACCCTTTTTTGCACGAATCTCTTTTGACTCATCACGTATGGTGCTGCTACTGTTCTGCTACTGTTCATTATCTATCCAGTGACCACATATCTACGTCAGTGACCTCGTGCCCCTGCATATCGACTCGGTACTGGTACCCCATGTGTATAGCTAAGTCATTGATACTCATTTAGAATTTATTCCTTGTGTTAATTATTTTTCTATTATTTCAATTTGTTCTCTCTGCATTGTTTGGAAGGGCCCGGAAGTAAGCATTTCACGGTTAGTTTACTACACCTGTTGTTTGCGAAAAGCATGTGACGAATAAAATTAGATTTGATCATTTCGATGTTAACCTGGAGTGTGATCATTCAAATGTTACCCTGCAGTGTGATCATTTCAGGGTAACACTGAAATTACCTGTCTGGAATATATCCATGTGTGATTTAACCTGCAGTGTGATCATTTCAGTGTTAACCTGCAGTGTGATCATTTCAGTGTTAACCTGCAGTGTGATCATTTCAGTGTTAACTTGCAGGGTGAACATTTCAGTGTAAACCTGCTAGTGTACATGTTAAACTGCAGTGTGATCATCTCAGTGTTATCCTGCAATGTGATCATTTCAGTTCTAACCTGCAGTGTGATCATTTCAGTTTAAATTACCAGCAGTGTGATCACTTCACTGTTACTAAGCTGCAGTGTGATCATTTCAATGTTAATAACCTGCACTATGATCATTTCAGTGTTAACTTGAAGTGTGCTAATTTCAGTGTTAACCTACAGTGTGATAATTTTTGTTTTAACCTGCAGTGTGATCATTTTTGTGTTAACCTGCAAAATGATAATTTCAGTGTTATCCTGCAATGCGATCATTTCAGTGTTAATAACCTGCAGTGTGATCATTTCAGTGTTAATAACCTGCACTGTGATCCTTTCAGTGTTAACCTCCAGTGTGATAATTGCGGTGTTAGTAACCTATAGTGCGATCATTTCGGTGTTAACCTGCAGCGAGATTATTTCCTGTGATAACCTGCTGACCTTAGTGCAGGTCCAGCCCACAGATGTCATGGCTGGTCTTCATTAAATCTGCAGGAGACAGAATTAAAGGAGAGGTGTCTGGTGGCTCCATGCTAGCTGAGAGGTCTCCTTAAACTCCTGAATATAAACATTAAGCAGGTCATAGGTCAGTGTTCCACTGGCCCCATGATAATTTACAATGGGCATTTTTAATCAGGCCATCTTGAGGAAAACAACGTTACTTTTTCTGCCCTATGAAACAAAATCTGATATCTCAATTACTTATTTTATGAATATAGATAAGAGGGTGAGCACTTTAAAAGAGGGTGAGCACTTCTTAGTAGTCTTTGGTTAGGAGAATTTTGACCTGCTCAGTGTATAATCAATCTGTAATGATATAGTATAGACCAACCACAGACTAGCAATATTTTAAACTTGAGTTTGGCAATTGATTCAGAATATTGGTGAGGATGTGGCTGCTGGCTGCAGCTAGTGTTTTGCAGTTGTGCAACTGAGTGATAAATAGCATGTCTGTGAATAGATGTGGAGACTAATGTGATTTGGATGCTGCTGGGAGTGGAAGGTAAATCTCATTTTAGCCAGTAGAATGGACCCAGCGCCCCACTCTACTCCATCTCCATCCTCAGCATCCTTAATGTGGTCAGCTCCCAGCTGGGCGGATATCTACCCTGGGGCATGGTCCTGACGACCTGGGAGAGGATACATTATCCTCTCTATCCTATCATCCCACAGCAAGAGGTCCACAGCTCTAGGTACTTCTCAAAAGGACCTGCATCATATCCAGTGCTCAAATGTCATCTGTCATCAAAATGTCCAGCCAACTGTCATTTTTGGGAAGGTGCATATAGATTGAAGATGTCTCGTTATGTGAGAAGGCAGTGATCTAAAGTTACTTGATTGTTTTTCTACGCGCCGTTTGAGGTCAGTTTGACTGTTTGAGTCCTCTCCTCACTCTCCTCTGTGAGAGGATATTTCTTTACCCAGAGTGCATCACTCCCACATAGGATGGAGACGGAATTCGGGATGCAGCAGCTATTTGCATCTCGCCCACCACCACGGCTGAGTAAAGGAACGCATATATAAGACGATAAAGCCACAGCGTTTGTTTTGTCCCTATTACCCAGAGTGACACGTCTGCCTCTGAGCAAACACATTACTGTGAGACCACATAGCACAGACCCCCACTGGTTTTACACCGCTAACACACCCATCAGCTGCACAACAGAGGGGGAAAACAGTTATCTAGTTATCCTCTCTTCTCCTCGTCTATTTCTAAGGCGAATTTGGACTCAAATTGTCTTGAGACAGAGCTCTTGAAGTCAAACGCATATCTGACCTTATGCTTCAAAACCAAATCTAAAAGTATCTCTCGCTCAACGGGGTGGGTGAGCAATAGATAATGGCATTAATTTGCATCATCGTGATGTTTTCTTATATTGCAATGTCAAAATGAACAAAAATGAACAAAATGTTGTGGCAAACAGTGTGTGCATGCTCTCCACGGTGATGATATTGCACATAGCCTCCTCCACACACGTACACTTGCCCATGACGACATCTAGCTCCCCTGGCAACCTTCTCTACCAGAGCCCACCTGTGTGCCTGTGTGTGCTTGTGTTCCAGCCTGTAATTCTCTACTTCCTGCTGCCCATTGATTCAGGCTCCATAGGTCAATATGACCCTCTCTGGAAAGACCATAGAAAAAACAAATGTTTCAAACTACACCTGCTTGTGCAGCATGATAGTGGAGTATAATGAGCGTTTCTCTGTGGACTGACTCAATTATAAAGTATTTCCTACTTGAAAGTACAGTTCTCCATTTGAAGGAATGAACTAGTTTTGAGTTATTGTTTTTCTCATACTGTACACATACATGGAATGTAAAAAATGATTGCTGTAGTATACACCTTGTATTGTTGAAATAGCTACGTCGTGTTTCTTGTGTTTATTTTGAAGTCAATGGAGTGAAGCTGTGGTGATGCAGTGGCCTTGCCGGTAGGAGAAAAACGCTGCTTCATTTGATCAATACAATCCCAAACTACCTATCTCTATGAATCCATAATGGACAGAATGCAGCAGCATGGTTTAGTCCAGATAACCATAGGCTACCTGGCTGGGTTAATCTATAATGACTCATCCTGTCAACCTTGACGTTTTACTGCTGAGCATAACTCGTTTTACCTGTAACCCCCCCCCCCCCGTTTTTCGTTCTCTCCTTAGCAAACCTCCTCCGCCCTCTGTCTCACCATGTCCTTTCTTTCCGACGAACATGATTGTGTCAGAGAGCAGGTGAAATGATTTGACTAGATCAGGCTCCCTGCAGACTCACTATGGGTGGCTATTGAAGGAGGGCATTGTGAGGGTGTGTGTGCACACATTTGTATTTGAATGAACCTTTATTTAATGAGGCACGTCACTTGCGGGTTGGCGGTCCTGCTTGCTAGTGGTACTTGCCCTGGCTCAGAGAATGCGCCCACTGAGTCAAATGGTGGGGGATATTCTGTCTGCATGCATTTGACATCCAGTGACAGGCCAATCAATGGGGAGGAGCTACCGGCTGGCCTGTTGCTGTTTCATTGACCCGCCTGGTCCCTGTTAACAGTTCAACCTAAGAGCCCGTTGTCTCACTCCTCATCTGGGTGGGGCTTTTGCTCTCTCTACATTTTACATTGAGCAGACGCTCTTATCCAGAGCTTTTAAGGTTAAGTACCTTGCTCAAGTGCACATTGACAGATTTTCCACCTAGTCTGCTCGGGGGTTCTGAACTCTATTTTCTCTCAAAACTGTTTGTTTGTCCATACTTTTGCTAGTGTGTTACTTGTACAGGTGAAGACAAATTTTTTTATTTCACCTTTATTTAACCAGGTAGGCTAGTTGAGAACAAGTTCTCATTTACAATTGCGACCTGGCCAAGATAAAGCATAGCAGTGTGAACAGACAACAGAGTTACACATGGAGTAAACGATAAAACAATCAAATCTGTACAGTAGTAGCTAGCTATCGGTGATTGCACTTGAGTGGCGAGGAGGTCGTCATGGCAACACCATCTTAAGTGGCAGCGTGTAAATCAAGCGTTGAGGAGTACAGAAAATCCAATCTGCACCTGCCTTAGCTTTGTATTATCATGTTAACTTTATTCCTATTTGCTTGCCATCTGCTGCAGCTGGCACCGACTTCATTCCCACACCTTGTAAAAGCTCAGGGAGAGAGAGAAGGCAACTGCAGTGACTTAATTGCATTGATCATTTGTGTCTCTGTCTTCGGGACTGCAACTTAACTAAGGTGAAGCTCAATCATGTGTGTGGAATCATCACATATACTAACAGTCTGTCTCGTAGTCTTGTCTAGTGGTCCCAAACGCAGAAAGACTTCAATTGTGCAAAAGTACATTTTGTTCATCGTTTAAACTTTCCACTTTAAAGACGAACTGTCTTTAGTGTGTCACCAATAATGTTTTATTGTACCATAGAAGTGGATCCATGGTAGAGATCCACTACTGTACCGGATGTGCGTGCACGCTGGAACGTGGTATGTGTTTGCATGAGCGTTTGAGTGAGTGTTTATTTTTTTTTCCCAGTGAGCCTCGAAATCAGTCCTCCGCCGGAAAACATGAGGATTGATAGCATTTTGATCAAGGTCGATGAAAACCCATGCCATACAGACACACTCGCACACACCATCCTCCTGACAAGACGCCCCCCAAGTCTGGGTCTTGGCTGATGGGTTCTTGTAATCCAGTTATCATGCAGTTTGCACGCTCGCTCTATCAAGGTGAGTGTTACGCTATACGAGGCTGGGGGGCCTCCCATCAAATTGCATTCTGCCTTTCCAGGGCCATAATCAAATGCAGTTACAAAATCACATATAACTACCCTCAGGTTCAATATGTGCTTTCCCTGCTGCTAAAGGCCGGGAGACGGAGACACATCTCAGCAACTTGATAGACTGGCTCAAACGTGTCTGACTTCACTAGAATTTTAAACAGCGGAAATGTTCCTTGCAACTTGGAATATGTTTGTCCAATGCAGAGAAGAAAAAAGCTGGAGCACGCATGAAGTTTATTGGGCGAGGGTTTTGTTTTGTCCAAAAAAAACACAGAGACCGCAATGTTCAAAACATTTTAATTGCATTTGTGTTGTTTGAAGAGTGAACTTTGGACATGGATGCTGTGATGGTTGATTCCTTTACTTAAACACACGGGTGAGAAAAAAAAGCTATTCAAACCTGTGGCGCCATCCGCGTCGGACCTTAGATCAACGTTTGAATCATTTACTTTTCCGGGAAACATTTTGTTTTGGTTGAAAGTAATTCAGCAACACATGTATGAAGCGAATAGGAAGGTGCACAAGCGTCATCTGCAACTACACTTGTGTCAAATACAGATTGAAAGAATTAGAAAAGAGTGTCAGAGCCTCTGTCTTTGTTCGTGGAATAATCCATTATAGTCATTATCACATTTGAAACAAGAAGAAAATGAGGAGACAGGAAGCAGTGTTTGCATAAGGAGGGGGAAACTTTATTTATAACACAGGGGGCGCTGACGTGGAGTCGCCAACTCAGCATCTATATTACAAGGTTTATCTGCAAGGCTGCGTATGTACTGTACTGTATTTGGAAACCAAGATCGCAGTGGCACTAGAAACACACGCTTAAAACAACACACTCTTTCCCTTTTTTTTCTTCAAGTTTTTTTTCCCCTTTTTTTCATACAAAATGGTACAAACAACAATACAAAATAGTTGTGCTGTTGACAGTTTACAAAAAAAAGTATCTTACCTTGATAACTGTGCAATTATTCTTTCGTGTTTTTTTTTTATATATATATATTTTTTTTAAAGCATTTTAGATTGTTTTCCATTTCATTTTTTTTTTTCTCCATTTGAGTTTATGTGAGTATGGTACACACCAGAAGTTCTTCTGGACCGCAACCTCGGTCATGCGGGCTGCTACACGCGTTAAAATGATCTTTATGATAACTGTTATACAATTCTTCTTCTGCCCATTATAAAAAGACACATGCAAAAAAAAGCTAAAATTGTACAGTTATATGTTGCCTAACTTGATCCGATTAGCTTCAAGCAAATTACTACATTATGTACACTCAGACGTGAGCAACACCGGGGCGACTCCAATGCGACATTGGTTGCGTCTCAAATCATATCCTGTCCCTTATAGTGCATTACTTTCAACCACGACAGTGTACTATATGGAGAACAAGGGGCCATTTGAGACTCAGACACTGTCATGTTTCTGTGCGTTCCTGGTGAAAGTGAAGGCTACGTCGAGCACTGTAACTAACTTGTTGGGAGTCTCCTGCAGTTGGATCGAGTGCAGAACACCCCATGGATTGGGGAGAGCTTTCCGGATCTATGTTCCTCCGGTGAGGGGTAACCGTTCAAAGGCTAACAGAAGATGACCACTTCTATCTAGGGGACAAACGGACACGGACAGACAGACTTGACTGCTTGTGTGCAGGCCTTATGGTAAAGGGAGTGTATGCTGTAGAGTAGGGCCAAGCCGTACACACAGATACTAAATGGCTGGTCTGAAATACATCTGCAGAAGCTAAACATACTGCATTCCTCCCAAGCTTTTGTCACAAGGAATTTATTTGTATACTTTAGCCTCCCGCGAGCTCCTGCTTCAATATGCCAAACTAAGACGTGGATGCGCAAATCCATACATCCTGATCCCAGTTCCCCTGTGAGTGTCATTGTCACACCAATAGCACCCATTCACCCCAACCACAACCACCGTTGCATATTTACAAGTACAACCTTCAAACCTCCAATTCAAGCCTTCGTTTATCCAAAACCTTCATTTCACCCCTCCCTGGCTTCCCTCTCATCCCCTCATAGCGTTGGAATGGCACGGCTTCATTTGTCTCACTAATAACTCCTGGATAATGGCACATTCACTATAACAGGCAGCAGCCTATTCACGTGATGATGCTATGTAGTGCTTATGACAGCAGCCTTATGTAAAGTGGGAACATGAAGTGCCTGGGTCTCCTCTCTGTTCGCTGCCACCCATGCAGGTGTATATTTGACAGACCATCAGGCATTCATAAAACATGTCTTTCTGAATGCTCTCTCTGGCCTTCAGCCAGGCTGGACTCTCTCGGGTGGGGCATAGCAAGGAGGCCTTATCGGTATGGGTTGACATGCAGGGTGATGCCCAGAGAGGGTGAGTGCAAATATATATAGGAGGACGTCGTGTGATGCAATAATGACGCCGACCTTGAACAGCGACACCCACATAAACAAGTATGGCTGTGAGCGTAGGAGTCTCTTTGAATCTTCAGTGAACGCAAATGGCCTTTGCGGCGATCTGAAGCTTGCGAGCAGGCTACTCGTCGAACAACAAAGAAAACAAAACACAGGGTGAAGAATATAAAGAGAAGAAATGTACAAAACAACAAAATGTGTAAAAAATAAAAGTTTATGTACAACATTTATATGTCGGAGATAATCATGAATCATGAACAGCAACAGCTGTGTAATGTGTGTGTGTGTGTGTGTGTGTGTGTGTATGTGAGTGCATTGAGCTAAGCTTTAGTGAAGAGAGGAGCACTAATCCTACTTTGCGATGGCGAGTGGTACGGTGGAAACCCTAAATACCACTTCCTGTTTCTGTGTATGTCACCATCCAAAGGCATTGTCGGTACACAGCAGGACCAGAGGGTCAAAGTTCATACCCACTGATGCCCTGTCACTCTACATCAGGTGGGTTTGGGGTCCAACTCACTGTTATTCAACAGCCCATATATGTCCTACTCCCCCTTTCAGTGCCCTTCCTATCATTTTGCTTCCTCCCACCTCTCTGCCCCCCCCCCCTCCCTCCATTCCCCTCCCCTCCCCTCTCTGTAAGGCATACTGTACATATATTTTTTCTCCAGAGGAAGATGTGACGAAGAGATGCTGGATGTAGTGTGTAAAGACCTGATAGAGAAGGGAATGCTGGGAGGAAGTGCATGGGACGCTGAGAGTCCTCCTCTCTCCTCATATCTTATCTAGGAGTTTAAAGGCTCTCTCTCTCTCGCTCTCTGTCAAGGAGACTACCTGGAAGGATCCATCATCCTCTTTATTACGAAGGGTAACTGGAGGATGAATTAAATATATAACCCTGCCCAATTTCTATCAAATCCACCACTAGAGAGAAAGAGCTTAGGGAGAGAGAGAAGTATCTCTACATATAGAAACCACATCTCTCTCAAGTGTAAATCTCAGCTGAAATTACATTGAACTCAGCTGACATTTTTGAAAGAGCAAAACATTCCGATGGACTCGGTTAAACTGCCGAGAGAATGAGTGGACGGTGTGAACGGGCAGTGTGAGAGAAGCTGTGTTGATTTCTTCCGCATCTCCTCAACTGGGAACATGGGAACACTATGTGAAAGCTCATTTACAAAAGGACTTCTGCCTGTGTGTGAGTGAGAAACAAGTGTATAACTTGTATAACCGGGGGAAATGTACTGTATATCATAGGAATGTTGGGTAGGGGTGTTTTCACAAAAGACAATAAAATGTATGTTCCTCATATGCACCTTCTTCTCTAAAAAGTGAAATGTTTAGCACTATTAAACCCTGTTTTGGTAAAGTGCAGTTCTTCTCCATCGCTCTTTCCCCAAAAAGTTTGCAACAGACACATTTTCTCCTACATGTTTTCAAAACCTCTTGCATTTCAAATGAATGAAAGTGTCTGAGGAGAGACAGATTGTGGTGCTTGCTAAGTCCCCCGACAGAATCGCAGCTCTCTCTCTCTCTCGCTCTCTCTGTTTGCTGCGACGGGGACCAGCATCAGAGATGGTATATCAAAAGTGTGTCAAGACACAACAGTGAATCAGCACGCGAAAAAAAAAAAAGTAAAGTCGAAGCTTGAAACTTTGGGTCTCACAATTTGTCTTCTCTGCCAGCAATGCCAGCAGAAATGGAGCACAAACGGTTTATACTAATACTTTAAAAAATATCTACTTTGACACCCTTTTTCTCATCTTTTTACAGTTTATATAGTTTTCCTCAACACATTGACCAACAAGACCACAAGACAACTAGTGCCAAGTTGACAACATTTGGAAACGGGGGACAGAACCATGCAACCCACCCATATCCTTCATCTAAGAATAGGAGGAAAAGAAAAACAGCCCTCCTATGGATGAATTTCTGTCACGTTAAAAATGACTCGTCATCCCTCTATCCCTAGCTCACACAGCCTCGCTAAGTTAAAAGTGCAAAGTAATCCGAACTCAAAACCACAAAGTCACAAAACCATCCAAACTCAACTGCTCTCAGAGGGCACACACTGTTCGAATACAGTAAATACATGTTGTCTAACGACACAGTCCCATTCTGTGTCAGTGTGATGATTCCTATTGTCACACAGGCGATGGCTGTGCATTAAGAAGCTCAGATGTACCAGATTGTAAAGGAAAGATTTGTCCTTCGCCTAAGGAGATATACTGTCTGTCTTTGTACAGAGCACTCCCTCTCCGAAATTCACACCAATGATACCCCCTCACCCCCAAAAGGCAAATCCCCTCTGCAACTTATACTGCATCTGCCCGTGTTCCATTGCAGGGTGATGGACATGACACAGGAAAAGGGGCGGGAATGTCACAATTGAAAGGTGAGGGGTAATTAGGGGACAGGGGGTGGACGGGGTGCACGTTAGCCCAGAAAATGGCCACCAATCCTGAGTTAGCGGGAGTCAGCAAAAAATACGCACCACTGAAGGCACTTCTGAAACAACAGTGCTTCTGTTCTATGGAATTCAAGTTCAGAGAGATTAAACCAGGGCCTTCCACGCAGAGGAAGGAGTTCACTTTGTGTTTCTTTGTTCTTTTCTTCCCCGTCACGCAATATGCATCTCAATCTATCTGCAAAGGGACAGGCTGGGGGCTGATGGGGAAATAGAAAGACAATGGCCTCCAAACACCAGGAAATAGCTTGCATTTAAGGACAGTGAGGACACCATGGAGATAATCAAAACATTTCTAAACAACATAAAACAAAAGTAGCCAACCCCAAAAATCTACCCCCTTCCCCCCCACACACCTTGGAGCAGGAGAGGGCTCAGTACAGTACAATACAGTACAGAAGGACAAAGCTGCCTCACTGCACAGTTCACTATGGCGGTTGCTTGATTGATTGGTCAGTTGCTAGGTCAGTTCAGTTGGTTTGTGTGTGTGTGTGGTGTGTATTGTCGGGTGTGGTGTGTATTGTTGTGTGTAATGTGTACTGCCGTGTGTGGTGTATATTGTTGTGTGTGTTGGTGTGTGTGGTGTGCGTTGGTGTGTGTGGTGTGTGTGGTGTGTGTGTGTGTGTGTGTGCGTGTCTCCAAGGTTGGAGAGACAGAGAGAGCATGGCAGACCAGCGGAGGGGGGTCCAGCTGGGTGTGTGGATCTTTAACGAGGCCCCCCTGTGGCCCTATTCGTCGTCCCCTCCCCCGTACATGTCGGCTAGCTTCTTGAAGCGGGGGCCCCAGTCGTTGAGGTAGTCGTAGTCCTGGTCCCCTGTGCTGGAGGAGTTGAGGGAGCTGACGGAGCCGACTGTAGAGCCGCTGCCCTCGTAGTCAAACACCAGGAGGGAGTCATAGGGAGGGGCCGTGGGGTCATTGTCTGCTGCCCGCAGACCCTGGAGGGAGGGAGAAAAGAGTAAGTATTGGCGTACAGGCCAACATGATTGGACAGGTTAGTGTATAGTACTATATAGATACAGAGAAGGGTAGGCTTTGTGTAGGATAACAGCTAAGAAAGCACCATAGAGAAAATTGTACGTATTGGCATTCTGGCAATATATTGTGAGTGACAGAGTGATGTCATTGGCAGGGATGTAGAATCCCCAAGGAGGATACAGTGGGCAGCCGAGCCACAATGTGTTTGTGTTTTGCCAGACTGCTGGAGCGAGATCAGTGTGTGTGTGTGTGTATGTGTGTGTGTGTGTGTAGTCAGGACGGATCAAAGCTGAACAGCTGCCAACACCTCTCAAGTGTGAACGTGTTGTCACGGCGCCTGTCAATCAAAGCCTTCTTGCATGAGTGTGTTGAGATTGGGGTTACGTACACGCAAGTGAGTGTGTGCATGTGTGTGTGCGAGTACACTATGTGCGTGTGTTTGTGTGTGTGTGTGTGTGTGTGTTTGTGTGATAACAGCTGTCAGGTAATCTCCATCTCCACGGTTGCCAAAGTTAAGAGCATTGAAACCTGTGAATAAACAACATCCAGAAAATGAAATAACAGTACATAGTACGTACATACACCTCCATCTTATTTACTGATCTGAATGTCTTATGTTCTGTGTTTGTGTAGTCTTGTAGTGTAAGTTTGTCATTCTACCTTGTGTCGTGTTCGGAGTACCTTGTGCGTGGAATTGTGTGTGTGTGTTTGTGTCAGATCTCAAGTAGAAAAGTCCCAACGGACTAAATGATATCTTGATGAAGGAATAAACAAAACTATGACCCCTGGTTGCCCCCCTCACCTCATTGATGAAGTCCCCGATGTCCCCAGGGTGGGGGACCACCGGTCGAATGGGGTACTGGGACTCAGGGATGATGGGGCGCTCGTCCACCCTCCGTACCCCCGGGGGCTTACTGATGATGTGCTCCAAGGAGTCAGGCTGCTGCAGCTGACTCAGGTCATAGTCCTGCCCAGAGACACACACAGATAAGACAGTCAACCTCAAGACAGACCTGACTGGCTGTCAGTGTTTGTGGGTGTATGTGATATATGCTGTATATATACACATATGTATGTAGTTGTTTATAGGTCTGTATCTCTGTTAGTGTGTGTGTCTGTCTGTCTCTCTCTCTGTGTGTGTGTGTGTGTGTCTATCTGAGTGTGTGTGTATGTGTGTGTGTGTGTGTGTGTGTGTGTGTGTGTGTGTGTGTGTGTGTGTGTGTGTGTGTGTGTGTGTGTGTGTGTGTGTGTGTGTGTGTGTGTGTGTGTGTGTGTGTGTGTGTGTGTGTGTGTGTGTGTGTGTGTGTGTGTGTGTGTGTGTGTACCTGGTCCTCCTCTCCCCCTCCCTCCTCATCGTATTTCAGGATGTTATCTCTGACATCGTCCTCCGGATCAATCAGCAGCTGTTTGGTCTGTCTCTCCTTCTCTCTGCGCTTCATCCACAATACAAACACTAGCACCATACCTACAACACACACAACACACCTTAAGTAACACAATAATACTGCAAAAACACCTTAAACAACATACATTATTGGCTTACTGCAAAATACAATACCACAGAAAAAGCTCTACATATTTGTGGAGGATAGGACTGTACCTCCATAGAAAAGACCGAGAACCGGAAAATAATGACATTTTTAGAGGAATAGAACCAGAACCGGGAATGAAAGTGATCTATACTGTTCAGGAGCAGAACCGTTATTTTTAATTGCATGTGAACCGGTTAATAATGTTATTTTAATTTCCAGGGATTTCCACAAAAAGTGTCACAAAGAAATGTATTCCAGTGTCTGCCTGCCAGCTGCATTTTTTTTGCCAGTGTATATGAGTGTAGGCTACCTGTCCCTCCCTCCGTAGCATGCAAAGTCTACTGTAGCTTCTGATGTTACAGACGTGATTCAGAAATTAGGGAGAAATATTTTTAATTAGAGAACAATGGATTCACTTTTCCAATGCTAGTTAAGGATACTATAGTTATCACGCTTCACATTGGATTTATTAACAAAAAAGGTAAGATGCGTTTTTTATTTTTAAATCTGGTGTCGCTCTGCACATACACGCTTATTAGCTAGCTAGCTTGTTAGCTAGCTCTTGGCCAACTCTCAAAACATCCAGGCGGTATTAAGTGAAATGTAATGGAACTCAGAGGCCTGATCACAGGCTAGCTCCGGTCCAACATTGGTTAAGCCAACTCTCTGAAGTTCAAAGACATTCATAGTTCCTTCATAAATGCCACTCCTCTGTAGGTATAATTTTGTGGGCCTAATTCAGATAATGCCTGTCATAACAACAAGATGCCCAGCGCTTCATGCCCAGCACTCTCCTCACCCGCAAAATTTCAGTCGCATATCATATCATACCCTACACTACACTTTGTCTGTCCAATGCATGTACATAGCTTGCCTGCTCCATAGCAAGCTACCCCATAGGGTCACCAACTCAGAGACAGCACATTCTGATAGCCAGCTAAGAATTCATCTATAATACCGCCTTTATGTTATTGTGTTAACTGCATGATAAATGTTTGATGAATGTAAGGGCCAAACGGCACCGTGTGTGAAAGAGCAACAAATCATAACCCATTTCAGCATCTGGTAAGAAAGGCGGTTTAATATTACATCTGGTCAGAGGGACCTGATGTACAGTATGTATGGAGGAGGTGGTAGCTACAGGGGGAATGGGAGGGGGACGGAAGATATGTTTGTTCCTATTCTCTCTGATAGCGGTGAACACGATTGGTTGTTCATTAGAAAGTGATGGCTCTGAGCGAATCAGAGTGATGCGTCTGCAGGTAGGGCAGGTGTGTGTGTATTTTCTACGTGTTTCTGAGTACAAGATAAATTGTTTGTGTGCACAGATGTTAAAAAAAGCTTCTGAAGTTTGCAATTTCCACTTACATTTCAGACTAGATTTTCCCTAACGATACATGCATCAACCACTACAAAATGTCCATTAATTATAATCTACATAACAATTCACCTTTCCTGTTTAATGTCAGTATTTCCTGCTGTGGCAATCTGGCTGAAATTAAGTTCCTACATATGTGTCTAAAATGTCCAGTCCACCATACTCACTGAGCAGTATGATGATACAGATGAGAATGGCTATGATGGCTCCAGTCCCAAGTCCAGCGGCAGCCACAGCCCCGACAAGGGTGCAGTCTCCGTTCTCATCACATGGACACACCTTGACCTTGATAATGGACCTGTTGGAGAGGGGAGGGTTCCCCGAATCGGTCACAATCACAGGCACCTCATACACCCCCGGCTCCAGATACTGGGTCCGTAAACTCAACCGGGCATAGTCACCTGGGGAGGGAGAGAGAGAACAGACAGACAGAGGTTACTACCACTGATAGAGACATCTATAGGGGAGAGGCATTTCTTACAGGGAAATATAGTGTTCTTTCTAACAAAGATATCAACATATATTTCAGGATGTTGTGTATCCCTGGAAATACACAACAGAAACAAAAAGGATTCATGCAAACATAACAGTTTTGAAAACATAGCTCGTCCAGGTATGAGGTAAATTGAGCACAGGGACAGAGTTCAACACTTCATACTTTTTCGCTCTAAAAAGTACTTTGTCCCTTTTGACTACCAGGAAGTTTGAAAAGACAGGATCTGTTGGCGAGGTGCTAATATTCATGAGCTCACCTTGATTGACAGCTCTTTGAAATGTAGTGAGCAGTATTGTAGTAAAATCATCTCAAGCGAATTTGGCGATACACAAAGCAACTAAAACAACATTGAAATTGCATATCAATGATATCTGAGTTTGGAACCACCCTTCCGCCCCTTTGTTCCATCCTGGCTGAAGAACTAGCCAGCCATGAACTAGCTAACATCAGACAAAGATGAAGAACTAGCCAGCCATGAACTAGCTAACATCAGACACAGATGAAGAACTAGCTATCCAGGAACTAGCTAACATCAGACACAGATGAAGAACTAGCTAGCCAGGAACTAGCTAACATCAGACACAGATGAAGAACTAGCTCGCCAGGAACTAGCTAACATCAGACACAGATGAAGAACTAGCTAGCCAGGAACTAGCTAACATCAGACACAGATGAAGAACTAGCTAGCCAGGAACTAGCAAACATCAGACACAGATGAAGAACTAGCTAGCCAGGAACTAGCTAACATCAGACAAAGATGAAGAACTAGCTAGCCAGGAACTAGCTAACATCAGACAAAGATGAAGAACTAGCTAGCCAGGAACAAGCTAACATCAGACACAGATGAAGAACTAGCCAGCCATGAACTAGCTAACATCAGACACAGATGAAGAACTAGCTAGCCAGGAACTAGCTAACATCAGACACAGATGAAGAACTAGCTAGCCAGGAACTAGCTAACATCAGACACAGATGAAGAACTAGCTAGCCAGGAACTAGCTAACATCAGACACAGATGAAGAACTAGCTAGCCAGGAACTAGCAAACATCAGACACAGATGAAGAACTAGCTAGCCAGGAACTAGCTAACATCAGACACAGATGAAGAACTAGCTAGCCAGGAACTAGCTAACATCAGACACAGATGAAGAACTAGCTAGCCAGGAACTAGCAAACATCAGACACAGATGAAGAACTAGCTAGCCAGGAACTAGCTAACATCAGACAAAGATGAAGAACTAGCTAGCCAGGAACTAGCTAACATCAGACAAAGATGAAGAACTAGCTAGCCAGGAACAAGCTAACATCAGACACAGATGAAGAACTAGCTAGCCAGGAACTAGCTAACATCAGACACAGATGAAGAACTAGCTAGCCAGGAACTAGCTAACATCAGACACAGATGAAGAACTAGCTAGCCAGGAACTAGCAAACATCAGACACAGATGAAGAACTAGCTAGCCAGGAACTAGCTAACATCAGACAAAGATGAAGAACTAGCTAGCCAGGAACAAGCTAACATCAGACACAGATGAAGAACTAGCTAGCCAGGAACTAGCTAACATCAGACAAAGATGAAGAACTAGCTAGCCAGGAACAAGCTAACATCAGACGCAGATGAAGAACTAGCTAGCCAGGAACTAGCTAACATCAGACGCAGATGAAGAACTAGCTAGCCAGGAACTAGCTAACATCAGACACAGATGAAGAACTAGCCAGCCATGAACTAGCTAACATCAGACACAGATGAAGAACTAGCGAGCCAGGAACTAGCTAACATCAGACACAGATGAAGAACTAGCTAGCCAGGAACTAGCTAACATCAGACACAGATGAAGAACTAGCCAGCCATGAACTAGCTAACATCAGACACAGATGAAGAACTAGCGAGCCAGGAACTAGCTAACATCAGACACAGATGAAGAACTAGCTAGCCAGGAACTAGCTAACATCAGACACAGATGAAGAACTCGCCAACCAGGAACTAGCTAACATCAGACACAGATGAAAGGGGAAGCATATACTGTACATATCTTTGCCATAGATGAAAAAGGGTAAACTTTTAATTATATTTGCTGACACCCTACAGTCAAATGTTGGCTCCAGTAGAGTAGCAATCAAGCTATATAAACAATTTCCCTCTGCAAACACGTCTTCTCCAATGTTGGTTACAAGGCGGTACTTATTTAAATGAAGTAAGATAATATAATGTTATCATTGGTGTATTAAACTAAGACTTTAGTAATGAATCCACGTTTTTGACATGGGGACCAGTAACTTTTTGATCAAACGTTATCAATGTAGAAGCAACAGTCATATATGATTGATTGCCCCTGGCCAGAATAGAACAATTTACCACAAAGCAATCATTTGGATTATTTCTCACACAGCTACAAGGACGCATGTTCATGTTAGGTTTAGGACCTCATATTGTAGCTTAAAAAGACCCCAAATGATGTACAAAAAATACATACATATTCAAAACAAGCTGTTCAATTACTTGCTGGCAGTCACTGCCCCTCAGTGACTGCCAGCACTAGCAGCTCTGCCTCTGTGGGCTCATAGGACTTGTGAATATTGCTTGGCTTATTTCGCTAGCTATTTGCTATGAGGGGGAACTGACCCAATGAAATCGCAGGATTTTCATAGCATAATTTATAACTGCACAAAATAAACGGACCGTCCTGGGGTGCTCAAATGTGTGTCCGTTCAGTCAGAACTTCTGGGTCTGCTCTCGGCTCCATCCCGGGAAATATGAAGTTATTTCAGAATGAATGTTACATGGCTAGCGCATCATACTTTGTGACATTATGTTAGCTAGCTATCCCCAGTTAGTGTAGATAATGTGTTTTCACTCACTACATCTGAATGCTCGTCGTGTTCTCCCTGGTTTCCACTAGTAACCGCAGCCACAAAGTCAAAATTGACCATGCACAATTTGCTTCTTGGTCTTAATTTAAGGTTAGGGTTAGGCATAAGGTTAGCAGTGTGGTTAATAGATTTTAAAATCACATTTTAAGAAGATAAACTGTAGAAATAGGTGGGCTTTATGACTTTGTAGGTGTGGTAACTAGTGACGACCATTCTCCCTGGTGCACTCGTTCGTTCGTATATAGTATAAATGAATCTGTTGAAAACAGAGGCAGCATGTGCCGCAGTGGTCATTCGGTTTTAGACATGCAAAAGTAAAATATGTGTATATTACTTGTCAAAGAAACTTGCCATCATATTTCTGTCATTAACTTTGTTGATGACTAAAACCACCTTGAGCCCAGGGTATTCAGTCACACATCGGCCAACCCCCATCTACCCCTGTAAGTCCCGTCCCCTCACCGTTGAGACGTGACACTGTCCAGTTGCGTCGTATGCTAGCAGGGAACGTGGGCAGCTCGAAGACGAAAGGGCCTACGTTGGGGTCCGTGTCTGTGTCTGCAGCCGTGATGTTGATGCCGGCGTTACGGTTGATGCGCTCACAAATCTGAGACTCGCGGGGCAGCAGAGACGGAGCGTTGTCATTCACATCTATCAGATAGATCTGCAGGGTCCCTGTACCACTGGCCATGGGAGAGCCTGGGAGGGGGACAGGACAGGAGAGGAGGGAGGAGAGGACGAAGAAGAAGAGGTAGGAGGGGGTGGGGGGGGGGGAAGAGGATAGGGGGAGATGAGGTAAGGGAAGAGTTATTATTGTTAAGCAAACACTCACGGCCACACATGACCGCAAAGCCATACACACACACACTGATAAGAGCACTCACAGCCCTTTTCAAACAATACCAAAACAGAACAATAACTTGCAGGGAGCAGAGGGAGAGAGAGAGAGAGAGAGTGTGAGAGAGAGAGTGAGAGAGAGTGTGAGAGAGAGAGTGAGAGAGAGAGTGAGAGAGAGTGTGAGAGAGAGAGAGAGTGAGAGAGAGAGAGAGAGAGAGTGAGAGAGAGAGAGAGAGAGAGAGAGAGAGAGAGAGAGAGAGAGAGAGAGAGAGAGAGAGAGAGAGAGAGAGAAAGAGAAATATGGGGTAGGAAGATGAATTGAGAAAACTAGAGAAAAAGAAAGAGGAAGTGGAGATTGGGAGAAAGCAAATAAAGGGAGACTGCATGGATGAGATGGAGAGAAAGACCGAAAGAGAGAGATAACTAGACAGCAAGATGTATCTCCTGTAATGAGAGAGAGAGAGAGAGAGAGAGAGAGAGAGAGAGAGAGAGAGAGAGAGAGAGAGAGAGAGAGAGAGAGAGAGAGAGAGAGAGAGAGAGAGGAGAACCCAGGCAGATATCTACACAGGGAATTCTGGGTAAATCGTGGAGATGATATCCTTATTCTTCTCCCTCCTATCTTGGAATAATACCTTCAGCTGCTCCCCCCTCGCTGTCAGTGCCGTGACAGTGCGTATTTTTGATACTGAATATTATCAGATCTTCAACCAAAAACTAATATTAAATAAAAGAAACCTGAGTTATTTATTTATTTAATAAAAACGTAGTGCCTTCGGAAAGCATTCAGACCCCTTGACCTTTGACTTTTTGTTATTTAACAGCCTTATTCTAAAATGTATTAAATGTTTTTTCCCCCCCTCATCAATCTACACAAAATACCGCATAATTACAAAGCAAAAACAAATATTTTGAAAGTTTTGCAAATTCATAAGAAAATATAACTAAAATATCAAATTAACATAAGTATTCAGACCATTTACTTTGTTGAAGCACCTTTGGCAGTGATTACAGCCTTGATTCTTCTTGGGTATGACGCTACAAGCCTGGCACACCTGTATTTGGGGAGTTTCTCCCATTCTTCTCTGAAGAGCATCTCAAGCTCTGTCAGATTGGATGGGGAGTGTCACTGTACGGCTATTTTCAGGTCTCACCAGAGATGTTCGATCGGATTCAAGTCCGGGCTCTGGCCGGGCCACTCAAGGACATTCGGAGACTTGTCCCGAAGCCACTCCTGTGTTGTCTTGGCTGTGTGCTTAGGGTCGTTGTCCTGTTGTAAGATTAAGGTTTCATCAGACCAGAGAATCTAGTTTCTCATGGTCTGAGAGTCCTTTAGGTGCCTTTTTTTGCTAACTCTAAGTGGGCTGTCATTACTAAAGAGTGGCTTCAGTCTGGCCACTCTACCATAAAGGCCTGATTGCTGGAGTGCTGCAGAGATGGTTGTCCTTCTGGAAGGTTCTCTAGACCTCTGTCAGTGTGACCATCGGGTTCTTTGGTCACCTCCCTGACCAAGGCCCTTCTCCCCCGATTGCTCAGTTTGGCCGGGCGGCCAGCTCTTGGAAGAGTCTTGGTGGTTCCAAACTTCTTCCATTTGAGAATGATGGAGTCCACTGTGTTCTTGGGGACCTTCAATGCTGCACAAACTTTTTTGTACCCTTCCCCAGATCTGTTCCTCGACACGATCCTGTCTCGTAGCTCTACGGACAATTTCTTCAACCTCATGGCTTGGATTTTGCTCTGAGCTGCACTGTCAACTGTGTAGACTGTAGACAGGTGTGCGCCTTTCCAAATCATGTCCAATCAATTGAATTTACCACAAGTGGAGTCCAATCAAATTGTAGAAACATCAAGGATGATCAATGGAAACAGGATCCACCTGGGCTCAACTCCGAGTCTCATAGCAAAGGGTCTGAATACTTATGTAAATAAGGTATTTCCATTTCTTATTTCAAATACATTTTTAAACATTTCGAACAACGTGTTTACGCTTCGTCATTATTGGGTATTGTGTGTAGATTGCTGAGGACTTAAATTTGTAAATCTGGAGTCAAGGGGTCGGAATACTTTCCGAAGGCACTGTAGGCAACATCCAATTCCCATGTGTGAAACAGTAATTGCCCCCTTACACTCAATAACTGGTTGTGCCACCTTTATCTGCAATGACTTCAACCAAATGCTTCCAAAATGCTTCTTGTAGTTTTTGGAATTTTGTCCCACTCTTGCATGCAGAACTGCTTTAACTTAGCGACATTTGTGGGTTTTCAAGCATGAACTGCTCGTTTCAAGTCCAGACACAACACTTAATTGGGAATAGATCTAGACCAGGCCTGGGCAACTCCAGTCCTCGGGGGCCTGATTGGTGTCATACTTTTGCCCCAGCCCCAGCTAACACACCAATAATCAACTAATCATGATTTTCAGTTAAAAATGCAATTAGTTTAAATCAGGTGTGATTGCTAGTGATAGGAGAAAAGTGTAACACCAATCAGGCCCCAAAGGACTGGAATTGCCCAGGCCTGGTCTAGACCTAATCCCAATTAAGAAGATTAAAATAAAAACATTTTAAAAATATTTATGTAAAGCTCACAGATCTGGCGATTAAACTCGGCAACGGTGCAAGACATTTGACATTGAGGGCAGAAGTGGTGGAGAGTGAAAGAGAGGGAAATAAAGAGAACTAGATAGGAGTGGGAAAGAGGTGGAGAGAGGGAGAGGGAAATAAAGATAACTAGATAGGAGCGGGAAAGAGGTGGAGAGAGGGAGAGGGAAATAAAGAGAACTAGATAGGAGCGGGAAAGAGGTGGAGAGAGGGAGAGGGAAATAAAGAGAACTAGATAGGAGCGGGAAAGAGGTGGAGAGAGGGAGAAATAAAGAGAAGTAGATAGGAGCAGGAAAGAGGTGGAGAGAGGGAGAGGGAAATAAAGAGAACTAGATAGGAGTGGGAAAGAGGTGGAGAGAGGGAGAGGGAAATAAAGAGAACTAGATAGGAGCGGGAAAGAGGTGGAGAGAGGGAGAGGGAAATAAAGAGAACTAGATAGGAGCGGGAAAGAGGTGGAGAGAGGGAGAGGGAAATAAAGAGAACTAGATAGGAGCGGGAAAGAGGTGGAGAGAGGGAAATAAAGAGAACTAGATAGGAGCGGGAAAGAGGTGGAGAGAGGGAGAAATAAAGAGAACTAGATAGGAGCAGGAAAGAGGTGGAGAGAGGGAGAAATAAAGAGAACTAGATAGGAGCAGGAAAGAGGTGGAGAGAGGGAGAAATAAAGAGAACTAGATAGGAGCAGGAAAGAGGTGGAGAGAGGGAGAAATAAAGAGAACTAGATAGGAGTGGGAAAGAGGTGGAGAGAGGGAGAGGGAAATAAAGAGAACTAGATAGGAGCGGGAAAGAGGTGGAGAGAGGGAGAGGGAAATAAAGAGAACTAGATAGGAGCAGGAAAGAGGTGGAGAGAGGGAGAAATAAAGAGAACTAGATAGGAGCAGGAAAGAGGTGGAGAGAGGGAGAAATAAAGAGAACTAGATAGGAGCAGGAAAGAGGTGGAGAGAGGGAGAAATAAAGAGAACTAGATAGGAGCAGGAAAGAGGTGGAGAGAGGGAGAAATAAAGAGAACTAGATAGGAGCAGGAAAGAGGTGGAGAGAGGGAGAAATAAAGAGAACTAGATAGGAGCGGGAAAGAGGTGGAGAGAGGGAGAAATAAAGAGAACTAGATAGGAGCAGGAAAGAGGTGGAGAGAGGGAGAAATAAAGAGAACTAGATAGGAGTGGGAAAGAGGTGGAGAGAGGGAAAAAAGAGAAGTAGATAGGAGCAGGAAAGAGGTGGAGAGAGGGAGAAATAAAGAGAACTAGATAGGAGTGTGAAAGAGGTGGAGAGAGGGAGAAATAAAGAGAACTAGATAGGAGCGGGAAAGAGGTGGAGAGAGGGAGAAATAAAGAGAACTAGATAGGAGCAGGAAAGAGGTGGAGAGAGGGAGAAATAAAGAGAACTAGATAGGAGTGGGAAAGAGGTGGAGAGAGGGAGAGGGAAATAAAGAGAACTAGATAGGAGTGGGAAAGAGGTGGAGAGAGGGAGAGGGAAATAAAGAGAACTAGATAGGAGCGGGAAAGAGGTGGAGAGAGGGAGAGGGAAATAAAGAGAACTAGATAGGAGCGGGAAATATGTGGAGAGAGGGAGAGGGAAATAAAGAGAACTAGATAGGAGTGGGAAAGAGGTGGAGAGAGGGAGAAATAAAGAGAACTAGATAGGAGTGTGAAAGAGGTGGAGAGAGGGAGAAATAAAGAGAACTAGATAGGAGCAGGAAAGAGGTGGAGAGAGGGAGAAATAAAGAGAACTAGGTAGGGGTGGGAAAGAGGTGGAGAGAGGGAAATAAGAGAAGTAGATAGGAGCAGGAAAGAGGTGGAGAGAGGGAGAAATAAAGAGAACTAGATAGGAGTGGGAAAGAGGTGGAGAGAGGGAGAGGGAAATAAAGAGAACTAGATAGGAGTGGGAAAGAGGTGGAGAGAGGGAGAGGGAAATAAAGAACTAGATAGGAGCGGGAAAGAGGTGGAGAGAGGGAGAGGGAAATAAAGAGAACTAGATAGGAGCGGGAAAGAGGTGGAGAGAGGGAGAGGGAAATAAAGAGAACTAGATAGGAGCGGGAAATAGGTGGAGAGAGGGAGAGGGAAATAAAGAGAACTAGATAGGAGCGGGAAAGAGGTGGAGAGAGGGAGAGGGAGAAATAAAGAGAACTAGATAGGAGCGGGAAAGAGGTGGAGAGAGGGAAATAAAGAGAACTAGATAGGAGCGGGAAAGAGGTGGAGAGAGGGAGAGGGGCAGCAGAGAAGGATAGCTTGAACAGGACAGAAACAACTGAAGCCGAGAAACCCAGTCAAATAAAAGTGTGGGTTGCAGATTGGGATATTGGCGTACCTTGTTTCCTGCAGTCATGATCATATACATAATTTACGAGTTCATAACCTTTGACATTTAGCAGCAACAGTGGGAAGCTGGCTCACTGACAGGCGAAGTGGTCGAAGGAGGAATTACATTTACCATGGAGGGGAGACTATCATTTCAATGTTTTCTGTTGTACCAGTACCCGTCTCCAATACACCTATGACGACCATATCCACAACAAACAGAGGTGTGTAAATAAAAACTGGTAGCTGCCTGACAGTCCGTTCTCTGTGGTCTACCGAGTGACAGACGGACCATATTGTATGTTCTCATTCCATCGAAGTCCGGGAGATGAGTTCCCCCTAGACTAGTCTGTGTGTGACCCCTTCTACCTTCACTGCTCATATGACTACATGGCTAAACCTCCAGCAACTGCCCACAGCATTTATGGGTACTGTGTCCCTAATTTCACTCCACTGCATAGTCCTACTGTTTCAATCTCTACTCCCTACCTTTTCTGCCTGGAACAAAGAGGCTACTTGTGAGTGAAGAGTGGTAAGACACACATCACATAGCCTAAGCACACGCACGCACGCACGCACGCACGCACGCACGCACGCACGCACGCACGCACGCACGCACGCACGCACACACACTGGAAGGCTTCCCCTGTCTGGTGGTTTAGTGCGTTAATCCCAGTCATGTATGGGGGACATGTGGAAGCAGCTTGCTGAGGCTGATAGGAGAATTATGGGGGTTTTAACCAGCTAAATAAATAATTATGTTTGTGTAAATTCCTCAAAAGGATTTGTATTAGTTTTTTTCTTGATGTCAGCTAAAAGATTTCAGGCGTGAAGAAAGGACTTCTAGCAAGCGGCCCTTATGTTCTTTAAAAAGGAAATAAACAAATACATAGGTGGGTTAAAACAGACGTGTGTAGGTGATTTGGTGGTGACAGCCATGATAATATGGTAGCTCTCTCTGACAGTGTTTCTCTCCCAAATACTGTCATCCTCCTCTTTCTGTTTCTGCCCACTCCTCTCATCTTCCCTTCTTCCCACAACCCCCAGCGCTTTTTACCATAATCCCTCACACATTATTACTACAGACACTCCCCCTACTCCCACACAGTCTGCAACGAACACACACACACACACACACACACACACACACACACACACACACACACACACACACACACACACACACACACACACACACACACACACACACACACACACACACACACACACACACACACACACACAATTTAGTCGTATAGTAGATGCTCTTATCCAGAGAGACTTGCAGGAGCAATTAGGGTTACCTCAAAACTGGGTTACCTCTACATGATGAGAGGGGAGCGACAGAGGTGAAGACAGAAGCAGAGTGCAGGGAAAACACGTCATAGGCAACTCGTAAGGTCAGAGGGCTTTCAAAAAGTGTGTAAGGAGAGAGACAGGGACAGAGAATGAGTCATGGAAAAGGAGAAGGAAAAGGAGAGAAAGAGAGACAGACGCATGGAAATGACGGGAGTGTGTCAGCCCTAATGGGTTTTCTGTCTAATCCCACCCCAGCTAGCACATTTGGTTCCTTGTAGGTTCTGAGAACGAAGCCATAAGTTTTCTGACCGGTAAAACTTAATGTTTTTTAAATGTTCTGAGAACGGAAGAGAAAATAATGCCTGTTTTTAGAATGTACATTTTTAGGGGACGTCCTGAGAACATTTTACTACAGTTCCCTGAAAGTTTTCCTGGGAAGTTTTATTAAAGTTCTGAGAACGGAAATTAAAGGTTATTTGAAGGTAATTAAATAATGTTCTGAGAACATGTTTCAATAAGATTTTTTTAATAAACACTGCAAGCTTAGTTTGAGTTAACTGTTTTGAACGACAAGCACAGATAGGACACATGGACATTAATCATGCAAACACATGTCTTTTTTTATTGTGGCATGGTGTCAGTGAGATTGCAACCTATGATCTTCTCTTCTCTATACACGGAACGAGTCCACTGTGCCACCAGGAAGGAGCTAGCATGACATGTTTTTTTTTGGTTTTTATTTACTCATACAAAGCTTTTCATTTTAGTCTATTCAAATAGACCCCATTTCAAACGAAACAAGCACTCATTAAGATCAGGTGTGGCCAATTAGTTGCCGCGGCCAACACACCTGAACACACTTAACAAGATAGAGGAGAGAGAGAGTTTTGTTGACGTTGAGAAAGGAAAGTATATGTTACGAAATAATATTCTTAGATCGTTCTTTGAATGCGACTAATGTTTTCTTGTGCTTGTTATGGAAAGGTTTCTTAATGTTCAGAGAACAGAACCATGAGGAAACCTGTAGAAAATGTTACGCTGAAGTACTGAAATTCCCACAAAGGAACGTTGTTTCTTAACATTCTCTGAACTTTCTGAGAACATGACTTCAAATTGAACAACGAGGAAACCTGTAAGAAACGTTATGCTGAAGTACTGAAATTCCCACCTAAGAAACATATGGTTCTCAGAATTCTATGTGCTAGCTAAGTGTCCTTCTCTATTCCCAGAATGTTGTAGGAAGGTTGTATGCAAAAATAACCATAGGACAACCAAGTTCTAAGAAACATATGGTTCTCAGAACGTTATGTGCTAGCTGGGACACTTCCTACCCCCGCTGCAGAAAACAACACAGGAAGTTACACATCACGGTCTCTGACGTTGCCAATCACTGGGAACACGCTCACTCACACACGCTCACTCACACACGCACAGGCAGTGTCAATCATTCTTCAAAGTCATCCCAACTTTAGGTAAACACACCAATGCACTGCATGTCACTGATAAGGCACTTTGGGAGGGGAAAAGCATTCTGTTTGCTTCCGCATGAGAAAAAAAGGAGAGTTTGTTTGTTTGCTGGGATTGAGTTTGTGCTCAGTTAAGCTCAATCTTGAACTGGGTGGCAGAGCAAACTGGATGTGCCACACTCACAGCAGTGGATGGGCAGAGGAGAAAGAAAGAGAGGCGGAGAGGCGAAGCGAGGGAAGAAAGGAGAACCGGTCGATACAGCATGACTAGCTCTCTGTTACCAGGAGTCTCAGCTCTAATTCAGCTTCGTCTCTGCTCAACCCCACTAGGCCCACCTCTGTCCTCTGCACCTCCTCTCTCCTTTCTCTCAGTCTTTATCTTTTTCTACCACACACACACACACACACACACACACACACACACACACACACACACACACACACACACACACACACACACACACACACACACACACACACACACACACACACACACACACACACACACACACACGCACACGCACGCACAAACACACGCACACGCACACGCACAGACAATGGGTCTCACCATTGTCAACCGCGAGGAAGGTGGCTTCATAAATGTTGTTTTTGACGTAGATGGACTCTCTGTCCAGGGTTGCCGTGGTGATGATCTGACCATTGGTGTTGTTGATGGACAGCCAGTCAGCTGGGTCGGCCAGTTTAGAATACCTGGACAGACAGGGGGAGGAGGAGAGAAGGAGGTTAAGACTAACAGGTTCAGAGAAATTATGTATACTCACTCTTCATCAGCGAAGAGGAGGAAGGTAAGCAGGTTAAGGCGGCGGTTAACATATGTCGACTAAATCAATGGAATGGACATCACTTTCACAAGTGCTGTTCAGTTGTATGCCAGTTACACAACACCCAGTTTAAAACGTTATCAATTTCTCATTCACAGCCTGTAGCTTACAGTCAATTTCACCTAATTTTCCACATCCCTGTACTTTAAATGGTGACTATGTAAATGTATATGAGAGTAAGGGGGGGGGGGATAGGGGAGCAGGTGAAGGTGAAGGTATTATTCCAAGATAGGAGAGAGAAAAATAAGGGTCAGCTCCACGATTTACCCAGAAATCCCTGTGTGGATATCTGCCTGGGTTCTCCTCTCTCTCTCTCCTCTACATCCGTGTTTCATATGCACTGACGTAGAGAACACATTCACACCTGCAAACAGGCCTCCATGCCTAATACCCATACCCTCTCCCTCAGGCTCTCTAACGATGTCTACCATGTTCCCATAGGTCTGCACTACGGTAAGTGGGCTGGAGAGAAGGTCTAAATGTAGGGATGGAGCGATGGAAAGAGAGAGGGATGGAGGGAGTAATCTCTCCCCTGTGGAGAAGATGTGGGGATTTTCCCAGCAGGCTAGTGGGCTGTATCTCAGGCTCTACGCGGCCTTGGGAATGGGATGAGAGGGATGACATTTCCACACTGCCGAGTGGTCAGCGCGGCAGGCAGCTACCCGCAGACTGGAACTGGCAGCCTGTGAAATAACTACTGGGGAGGGAGTGTGGCCTGCACAGAGGGGGGCAAGGATAAAAGACAGAGCGAGAGGAGAGAGACTGTATTCAGAAGCTGCTGAAGCTTACGGCCCATGGAATCTGATGTAAGATGTTTGGCTTTATAGACCAATCTCTCTCTCTCGCGCTCTCTCTCTCTCTCTACGATGCAAGTGCAACACGCAAAAACGGAAATGCAATAAAAGGTGCTGTGTTGCAAATGCAATTAGGCTGACACTTCTCGCTAAATTCCCCTGACGAGAATATATCAACCTTGTTTTGTGACACTCACCTGACGTGATTAAAGCTACCGTGTTTCTGTTGTTACCACCCGCAATGGGTTCCCTGGGGTAGCGTAATCTCTTAAAACTTGTAGGCCTTTTGTTACAGTTACCACCCGCTATGGGTTTCATTAGGGAAGATGCTACATTCATGAACATGAAATAACCTTGTTACAGTCTGTGTATGCATGTATCCATCAGTCTTGCTCTTCTTATCTATGGTTTCTTCTCTCTCTAGGTCTCTGTCTGTCTGTGGAGGCAGGTCCAGGTTGTACTCTAGGTCTCTGTCTGTCTGTGGAGGCAGGTCCAGGTTGTACTCTAGGTCTCTGTCTGTCTGTGGAGGCAGGTCCAGGTTGTACTCTAGGTCTCTGTCTGTCTGTGGAGGCAGGTCCAGGTTATACTCTAGGTCTCTGTCTGTCTGTGGAGGCAGGTCCAGGTTGTACTCTAGGTCTCTGTCTGTCTGTGGAGGCAGGTCCAGGTTGTACTCTAGGTCTCTGTCTGTCTGTGGAGGCAGGTCCAGGTTGTGCTCTAGGTCTCTGTCTGTCTGTGGAGGCAGGTCCAGGTTGTACTCTAGGTCTCTGTCTGTCTGTGGAGGCAGGTCCAGGTTGTACTCTAGGTCTCTGTCTGTCTGTGGAGGCAGGTCCAGGTTGTACTCTAGGTCTCTGTCTGTCTGTGGAGGCAGGTCCAGGTTGTACTCTAGGTCTCTGTCTGTCTGTGGAGGCAGGTCCAGGTTGTACTCTAGGTCTCTGTCTGTCTGTGGAGGCAGGTCCAGGTTGTACTCTAGGTCTCTGTCTGTCTGTGGAGGCAGGTCCAGGTTGTACTCTAGGTCTCCAGTGGAGAGCAGTCACACCTGAGAAGGAGAGGAAGAAGCTGAGGCTGGAGTTGGTGAGCAGGAAATAGAGAAATAAAGAGGTAGAGAGGGGGAAATGGACACACCCTTTCGCCCCTCACCTCCATTATGGTCCTGTCCTCTCTCGTCCCTCTCTCCCCCTCCCTTATCTGGTAACATTAAAAGTTAGAGGTCTGTGATGATAAAAGACATGACACAAAAGGTCTGCTCCCCAGAGCCTGACGCTCGAACATTACTCATTAATTAAATCCCCCGAACAGTGCCTAACACAGTTAAAATAAAACTTAGATCAAGTTTATTAAGTGCATTATAGCACTCCAGCGCAAGCCAATTCCCCCGCATTGAAGAGACGATCGGGTGTGTAATTAGACATTTTCTTTAAACAATCGGGCACATTAAGGGCACCTCAGTGGGTCCTGAGTGCAGATCTCAATCTCGGCGGCTCGTGTTGAACATCACTTCCTCTTAATTAATTTCTAGTTTGAATGTCAGATTTTCAGCTGGGATTTCACGTGACTGTCAGCTCTAACGGAGGATGATGTGTCAGATCCAAGGGAAAGCTGTGCTGGCTTTTGCTTCGTCGTACCCATAGTGACCGCATTATAGTCACGCCACACTGTGAGCCAATCCCACTGCCTGGGTGATTGGCAGTCGCCATAGCAGTCAGCAAATGAAGTGTCACTTCCTGTTTCTGTTGGGACGCCTGGGCTGCCGCAGTGACAGACGTTGGATACGTTACAGAACTGGCGCCGAGCTAAATCTACCCGACGGATCGGAGTCCCCCACCTCCAGCCTCCAGCGATCCCACGTGATTTGCACACACACGAAACAAACATACACATTCTACAAGACCCGCACACAGCAGCTGGCGAGCGAGTCAGTGTGTGAAAGAACACAGACTACTGCTGCCTTCTCCAACTGACCTAACAGTACACGACTGGGAAAAGCACTTTTCAAGTAACAGCAATCTGGCTTGGCAGGCCAGAGTCAATTCTATGAGTTCATTGCTGATATCAAAACCTGGGGTTGGTGGGCAGTTTTATCATTTCATTTCTTTGGTTCTTACTGCTTCTCTACTGTCTGGAACCGACAGCCATTGTTAGCTCTGGTGCTTTAAAAGACAACAAGGAGAAGTGCAAGTTATATTAAGTGTTAGTATCCAAGCTGCATAATTCCATCGTCTGCATACTACCTTGATCAGTCTCTCTATCCATATGACAGCTTTGTGGTACTGGCAAGTGAGTGTGAGTAGTGAATACGATCTAGTATGAAGTCTGTTGGGGTTAGCGATAGTAGTGGTAGGAGGAAGAAAATGTATTTTTTTCAAAGCCTGTCCTTGATAATCAAAAATACATGTCCTCCTCACCTTCCTCCAGCCCATGCAGGGTGGTCTGGGTAATCATTTATGCGTGCATCTCCAATCCCACACCTCGCCTCGCTCGTCTGACACTGACAGGTAATGCCTGATTCCTCTCTCCAAGCCTCCCCTTCTTCCCCCCTCCCATTCCCCCATACCCTGGCCTCTGTCCCCCCTCAACCACCCCTAGAACTCACTGCCTGCCATTATTTTGAAGAAAAACTGTCAAGTTCTGGTCCTGACCTCCCCCTTCCATCTTTCAAATCTCCAAACCTCCCCGGCCCCTGCGTTTCCTCCTCTCACTCTCCATCTTGTTCATTGCCTTTTCCTTTTCTCTTTATTCAGCAGCACCCTTCGTCTTTCCTACACTCGCATGACATTTGTCTGGTCTCCCTCAGTCACATAGAGAGATCTCTGACCTTTGAACCTGGCAGTAGTCACACATACAAAGGGAGTTGTGCCTCAAACCAGTCACCAAAAAAAATCAGTCGTGACAAATTGCTAGATAGTCAACACACACGAACTCTGCTCACTTGGCTACTAAGATGGGCTTCCGATCAAAAGTTTCAGCTGATAATAAAACGAAAAACCACAGATAAAACCTCCATCAAAACTTTGCATGGTTTCTGTTCCCCCGTGTCTGATTGTGAGGACGGAGTGTAATGGCTGACTACAAACAAGATAATACATGGTTTGGTTGATTGGCGTGACTTAGCACACATTCATTATGTATGATTACATTTCCTTTGAGGAATAAGAATCCAAGTGATTAGTTTCCCTGCATGATCCTAGCCCGATGCCTTTTTACGCCTCTCACTCTATAGGACTGCAATACAGATTCTTGTCATTTAGCAGACGCTCTTATTCAGAGTGCATATATTTTCATACTGGTCCCCTGTGGGAATCAAACCCACAACCCTGGCATTGCAAGCACCATGCTCTACCAACTGAGCCACACAGGACCTCTCAGACGAAACCACATTGGAGGCTGATGTGGGCAAACTGTCCCACTAGTTTCTTAAGGTGCCAGGGCTGGGCTACGGTAAAACACTAGATGTGCAGGAGAATTGATTGTGGTGGGGAGATTGTGTGTGCGTGTGTGTGTGAGAGAGAGAGAGAGAGAAAGAGAGTTGGAGAGAGAAGAGAGAGAGAGAGAGAGAGTTGGAGAGAGAGAGAGAGAGAGAGAGAGAGGAGAGGAGAGAGAGAGAGAGAGAGAGAGAGAGAGAGAGAGAGAGAGAGGAGAGAGAAAAGAGGAAGAGAAAGAAAAAGGGAGAGATTGTGAATGTGTGAGGCAGGCCATGACAGAACACAGTGTGCCTCAGCTACTCAAACTTATCTCCAAGATGTACTGCGGACTAAAACTGGTGTACGGAAAAGGATCGGGAGAGAACGAGGGAAAGGGGGGAGGGGAGAGAGAGAAAGCAAAGAGAGACAGAAGAGAAAGACAGAGAGCTGCAGCAAGACAGAGAGCCCAGCTGGTGACTTTGGCGTCTTCCTACATTATAATTATAATTTACACTACTTTGCAGTGAAATTAACTGGCAAATTTGTTTAGATCTTTGCCCCAGAGAGAGAGAGAGAGAGAGGAAAAGGGTACATGATGATGAATGTGGGGTTTGGGGTGGGGTGATGGCCTGGCCCTCTCATAGACACAGCCATCCACTTAGTCACCAGACTGACCCAGCCAGGGAGAAAACATACAGACAAACACCATACATACACACTAGCAATTGTGTAAAGTACTTCAGTAAAAATACTTTAAAGTACTGCTTAAGTCATATTTTGGGGAATTTGTACTCTTACTTCACTACATATTATTTACTCCATACATTTTCCCTGAAATGTCTGAGTTTTGGAGTGTGTCCCTGGCTATCCGTAAATGAAAAAAAAAAAACATTTAAAAAAATAGTGCCGTCTGGTTTCCTTAATTTAAGGAATTTTAAATGATTTACTTTTCATACTTAAAGGGGCAATCAGTAGTTGCTACATCCATTTTTGGACGTATAAATGAATGATATGCCCCTATTGATTCTTGAAGAATATAACTTATAAATGCCTCATGAGCTTAGTTTTACTGTCGTACACCATCAGATCCCCAAATATAAACTTGTTTTACTCCAACAAAGAAAATGTAAACAAACACTATACAGCCTCACAATATGGTTAAAACTATCATTTGATATCATGGATGATTAGTCCTTGCATCCATAGCTCTGTTTATGAATTTGAGAGTGGTTCAATTTATCCAGCTCCAGCTTCTTACCGAAACAGAGGTTGAGGGATGTCACTGTGTTCTTGTTTCTACTGCTGATTGCCACTTTAAATATATTTAAAAACCAAACACTTTTAGACTTTTACTGAATGTATATTTTACTGGGTGACTTTCACTTTTACTTTTAGTAATTTTCTATTAAGGTATCTTTACTTTTAATCAAGTATGGGTACTTTTTCCACCACTTGCACACATGTGTTTAAGTGAGTGAGTGACTGTATGTGCGTGCTTGCAAGTATGTGTGAAAGAAAAATCTAGCCCCTCCCTCCTACATCATAATCAACATAATCATGTCATAAATCAGCTGACATTGAGGAAGTGAAGACACTGCTGTGCTCCACAGACGACTTTTAAAAGGTTGGTTTAGATTCACAGCCAATAGTGTGAGAGCCCTGGGAACACTGCAGGTGTACAGACTGCTGTGTCAGGCCTTCGAGCAGGGGCCAGATGCTGTATGTGTGTGTGTGTGTCCTATCTATACCTTTAGAATACACATTGCTTCGGTTACCCAGGGGGCAGTGCTCCCCATTAACCCTCGTGCCCTCCTAACGCAGTGCCCTGTGCTGGCGCCGAGCGAGCACTGGCAGACTGGAATGCTGAGAGATGGACACTGCCAAGAACCATGGTCCCCATTTCACTTTCATCCTCCCTCTCTCTCTCTCTGTCGCTCTCTCTTTTTATATCTGTGCACGTATGGCCCTATTCTCACTACAAGAGATTGCCTACAGATTTAGAGAAAATACTGCAATGTAAACTTGCGAACTGGTCACATCTCGAACCACTGGAGGTTGCAGGAGAGCCTTCCTCAAGAGTCACCGCCTCTCTGAGCCGTTGGGTGTAAACAGAATTGTATCATTGAGCCAAATGCTCCTCCAGTAAAAATCATAATGGTTTTGAAAGAAGAGATTAAATGTATAGGCATCCTTATATTGGAGACTTATTTTATTGAGTTTTTACCTAAATTGCAGTAACAGCTGGTTATTCTGAAATTGAAGGGAATCTCGGACCACCAGAATTTATTTCAATGCAAAAGCAAGCAGAAAACGAAAGTAGAAACGCAGTGAACTAACAACTTTGTCAGTCGCATGTACTGATTTGCATGATATTGATGAAATGAAGCAGGGTTTGCTCTAAGGCAGGGATCATTTACTAGATTCAGTTGCTTGCCAATTTTTTTGTTGACAGGATGGTAGTGTAACGGCGTTTGTTTGTCGAAAGAGAGTCGGACCGAAAAGCAGCGTGGTTGTTACTCATGTTCTTTAATGAATGATCGCGATACATGAAATAACATATAAATATACAAAACAACAAACGGAACACGAAAACCTATACAGCCTGTCTGGTGAACACTAACGCGGAGACAGGAACAATCACCCACGAAATACACATTGAAACCCCGGCTACCTAAATATGGTTCCCAATCAGAGACAACGAGAATCACCTGACTCTGATTGAGAACCGCCTCAGGCAGCCAACCTAAGCTACACCCCTATTCAGCCGCAATCCCAATGCCTACAAAACCCCAATACGAAACACAACATATAAACCCGTGTCACACCCTGGCCTGACCAAATATATAACGAAAACACAAAACACTATGACCAAGGTGTGACAGGTAGGGGTCCAGAACATAATTAAAAGTAATTTTTAGACTGTAAATTGACCACAGGAAACAGATATACACTGAACAGAAATATAAACTCAATATGTGTGTTAGTCCTATGTTTCATGAGCTGAAATGTACCATACGCACAAAAAGCTTATTTCTCTCAAAATGTGTGCACAAATGTGTTTACATCCCTGTTAGTGAGCATTTCTCCTTTGCCAAGATAATCCATCCACCTGACAGGTGTGGCATATCAATAATCTGATTAAAGAGCATGATCAGTACACAGGTGCACCCTGTGCTGGGGACAATAAAAGGCCACCCTAAAAAAGTTTTGAGGGAGCAGCAAATTCGCATGCATACTGCAGCAATGTCCACCAGAGCTGTTGCCAGAGAATTGAATTTATCTCCCATAAGACGCCTCACAACCGCAGACCACGTGTATGGAGTTGTGTGGACGATTGGTTTGCTGATGTCAACGTTGTGAACAGAGTGTCCCAAGGTGGCGATGGGGTTATTGAATGCATAGGCATAAGCTATGGACAACAAACACAATTGCATTTTAAATGCACAGAAATACCGTGATTAGATCCTGAGGCCCATTGTCGTGGCATTCATCCGCCGCCATCACCTCATACGCAATTCATGGACGCTGAACATTTCCCAGTTCTCCCATGGCCTGCATACTCACCAGACATGCTACCAATTGAGCATGTTTGGGATGCTCTGGACCGACGTGTATGACAACGTGCTCCAGTTTCCGCCATATCCAGCAACTTCGCACAGCCATTGAAGAGGAGTGGGACAACATTCCAAAGCCCACAATCAACAGTCTGATCAACTCTATGCGGAGGAGATGTGTTGCGCTGCATGAATGGTGGTCACACCAGATACTGACTGGTTTTCTGATCCTTGCCTTTTTTTTTAAGGTATCTGTGACCAACAGATCAATTTATTTCAATTGACTGATTTCCTTACATGAAATTGAAATTGTTGCATGTTGCATTTATATTTTGTTCTGTATAGTATTTGACTAAAACATAATAATTTCTCAAGCCTTGCTTACATTTGTATATGATCACCCGTCTCTCTATTATGCGTGGTAAAACTTGGGAACAGATTTCCAAAATGCCCCCCAAAAATGTGGTGTTTTTAGTATTATGTCTCCCCCCCAAAAAAAAAATATAGTAGGGGACCAAATAAAACCAGCGCGGGCCGCCATTTGGGGAAACGTGTTCAAAGGTAACGTCAATACGGTAAGTAGGCCAAAAAGCAACCTAGCTACGGTTCAGCTAACGTTGGCTGACTTTAGCATTAGCTATTGGTAGTCTGTGAGGAGGATGCAGACATTTGGTTAGCTTGTTAGCTACCGAGCTCTGTGATGACTGACAATGTATGATGGCATTACTGTACTTTTATATTCGTCCGAGAGGGGTAAACGTTCATTCTTGCTATGATAATTTAGCTACTTGATGAAACAAATGTTGTTACTTGACGTTAGATAGCTAGCTAGCGGTTGTGCCACTTTTTCCCGTGTAATGGTCTTGCAGCTAAATGAATGAGCGCGTGGACGAGAAAAGAAACCTTTAAATATCTGCACAAGCTTGTGATTTGTTGCATTATTCAAGATTGTCATATGGTTTTATTGCATTAATCAAGAGTATAATATGGTCGATGAAAAGGTGCTTGCATAATGTTAGCTAGTTGAAGAGTTTGCATGCTTACTGGCTACTGTGATATTTACAGTACACGCTATTGAGGTAGAACATTCATGTCACGTCACATCGCCAAGCCCCCGAACTCTCTCTTGGCATGTGGCATACCGTTGCTAATGTAAATAGAAAAAAGCTTATACTATATAAAACATATATATTTTTTGCTTCACTATGCAACTACTTTTTGCTGCCTGTATAAGCCCTAAGATGGCACTTGGCCACTATGCCACTACTGCTAGTTTATACAGGGGGAAGGGCAGCTCTGTACTGAGTGAGTTTACATAGAAATCTTAAGAGAGAGAGAGAGGAGAGACAGTTTGTTTGCATAGTTCCCCACTGTACCTAATGCTCAGCTCAGGAAGCAGTCAGGGTTGGGAAAGAGTGTGAGCGTGTGCGTGCATGCGTGAATGTGTCTGTGTGTGTCTGTATGTGTGTGTGTGTATGTATGTGTGTGTGTGTGTAAATGTGTGCGTCCAGTACCTGATGCTCTGCTGCATGAAACGGTCAGGGTCGCTGGCTGAGAATGTGGTGAGAGAAGTGCCAGCGGGGACACCCTCCTCAAAGCGGATGGACTTGGGATTAGTAGGGAAGTAGGGCGGTTCGTTGATGTCTACCACAGAGATGGTGACCCCAGACGTGGACTGGAGGGACGACTGGATCCCACTTGCCAGCGGGGCCTGGTTGTTGACCACCACTGTCAGCATGAAGGCTCTGTTCTGCTCAAAGTCCACCGGCTGGAGAGGAGGAGAGGTGGAGATAATTAGGTTACAATCAGTCATCTCACAGTCCGTCAAACGGTAATAGCAATCAGAGACAGAAAGAGGCAAAGCTGTAGTGAAAAAGGAAGGCAAATACAAACAGAAGACAAATCAATGATGAGGTAGCGAGAGACAAGAGAGCGAGAGAGATGGATAATAAGAGAATACTAGGAAGGGTCGAATAAACCGGGAGAAAGAAAGCAGGAAAGAAACAAACCCTGCACTATGGTGAGAAGAAATATATACGGGAGAGAAATAACAAGAGAGGGATCAAACCCACGGTGCTATCTAACCCCCACCCATCCCCATCCCCAGAACACTTAAACATTCTCCTCCAGTTCCTCAGTCCCTCTATCCTCCACCTACAGGTGTTAAACATGCACAGAGAGAGAGAGAGCGAGAGAGCTGAGTCCTGGTGCTGAGGAGTGCTAGCTTCCTCGATAGCTGGGATGAATTTGAACAACGTTCCCGTTAAACTTCGAGGGACCTCTATACCCCTACCTGTAGTTACCCTGCTAACACTGAGTGGGTTAGGCAGGCCTTAAACTATTCATGGACTGGCTGCTGTAGTGCTCCCTGTTCAGTTCACGCTGGGTAAACTCCCCACTGTGTGTGTGTGTGTGTGTGTGTGTGTGTGTGTCACTGTGTGTGTGTGTGTTTTCTGTGTGTGTATGTGTGTGTGTGTGTGTGTGTGTGTGTGTGTGTGTGTGCGTGCGTGCGTGCGTGCGTGCGTGCGTGCGTGCGTGCGCGTCGGCTAGCGCCAGCCACCTACAAGGGCGATCTGCCCTGTGACCCTAAAACGGAGCGACAGCTCTGGGCTGGCTTAATGAAGACAACACAAACCCAGATTCAAATAACCAGAAACACACAAACAAATATGTTGGGTGTTGCGTGATGCTCGGTCTGATTACAGTTAGCTATCCGGTTGATGATTAGCGCCAAGGGGGCTGTTGTCTGCTGGGTTTGATTGTGACTGTAATGATTTGGAGCACATCTGTGTGTTGCATCGCCTCAGTGTTTAGCAGCGAACGGACACGACGGGCAGAGATATAAAAAGCATTCATAATCAAGCAGCCAGGGTGATGAGGGGATTGGATCTGACAGATGCCACGGTGGGGCTTGTGTGTACGTGCACAAGTAATAAGAAGAGATGGCTGGTGTTGGCGTGCCCTGCCCTTCTGTCTCTGTGTACGTGCCCTGCCCTTTTGTGTGTGTCTGTGTGGGGTGAACCAGTGGTGTACTCGGAGCTCTTTGATCCATAGCCAGTGGTGTTCAGTGCACAGGGAGGTCTGGCGTATCTGAAGGCTCACTAACACACACACATCCTAGGGGAGGAGAGCAGAACGATGGGGTTATAGGTCAATAACCTAGCCTCCACCTCCTTCCTGTGATCCATCACTCACTACCTCTCCCCCTCCACCTTTTACTCCATCCCTCTCGTAGCTCTTCTCCTTCCCGAATCTGCTCTTCATCCCCTCTCCTCCTAAGCGCTTCCATTCCCCTGCTCCCACTTCTCCTCACTTCCCTCCCTCCCCCCCTCCTCCTAATATAATCTACCCTGCCTCCTCTCCTCATTGGCAACTCTCCCGTCTACTCTTCACTTCCTCTTTCCCGCTCCTCTCCTTTCTTCTCTCTGGTGTGTAGTCACCCCTATCATTTCCTGTGTTCATCACAGGCTTCTTGAATTTACATATCCTAATGACTTATTAAAGGCAAAATAGTGTGTGTGTGTGCGTGTGCATACGTGCGCATGTGTGTGTATGTTTGTGTGTATGTGATTCTGTGGTGCCTCTGTTTCAATCCAGGATTCCTTATTGGTGTTCTTATTGGTTCCGCAGAGAGTTCTCTACACGTGTGACATGTGCAGGTTAAGACCTCAGTCCTTGTTTACGGAGCAGCGATGGGTCCCAGGGGAGCTGTCTCAGTAAGCATGTGAGAGATGTCAGCGTGTTCTGCTGATGTGCCTCCACTAGCAGCCAGAGAGGCCTCCTCAGTAAACACATACCACAAGAATTCAAATGCGGCTCTGTGATGTTCCCCCGTTTCCCTGCTACCTATGCGTTCCAGGTTGTCTGATGTGAAACCGATTAGAGTTGGTAGCCATTCCGGCTCCGCTCCCCAGAGAGACTCAAAGCCTTCCTGTTTACTTGTTGAGACGGTCTATTCCTCGCACTGCTCCTGGCTCTTAATTTATGATTTCCTGATATCCTCCCTGGGGTTGCTACGGCAGCTTACGGCTGCCCGCCCGCCTGCCTGCTCAATTGTACATCAGGGAGCGAGTAGTGATGAAAAGTATTCTACACTGAACAAAAATATAAACGCAACATGCAACAATTTCAAAGATTTTACTGAGTTACAGTTCATATAAGAAAATCAATTCATTAGGCCCTAATCTATGGATTTCACATGACTGGGAATACAGACATGCAACTGTTGGTCACAGATACCTTAAAAAAAAGGTAGGGGCGTGGATCAGAAAATCAGTCCGTATCTGGTGTGACCACCATTTGCCCCATGCAGCGCGACACTTCTTCTTCGCATAGAGTTAATCAGGCAGTTGATTGTGGCCTGTGGAATGTTATCCCACTCCTCTTCAATAGCTGTGAAAGAGCATCCCAAACATGCTCAATGGGCGACATCTGGTGAGTATGCAGGCCATGGAAGAACTGAGATATTTTCAGGAATTGTGCACAGATCCTTGCGACGTGGGGCTGTGCATTATCATGCTGAAACATAAGGTGATGGCGATGGATGAAAGGCACGACGATGGGCCTCAGGATCTCCTCACGGTATCTCTGTGCATTCAAATTGCCATCGATAAAATTGCAATTGTGTTCGTTGACTGTGGCTTTTGCCGGCCCATGCCATAACCCCACCGCCACCACGGGGCACTCTGTTCACAACGTTGGCATCAGTAAAACACTCACCAACACGCCACATCTGCCCGGTACAGTTGAAACCGCGATTCATCCGTGAAGAGCAGACTTCTCCAGCGTGCCAGTGGCCATCCAAGGTGAGCATTTGCCCACTTGATGTCAGTGACGACGCCGAACTGCAGTCCGGTCAAGACCCTGGTGAGGACGACGAGTACTCAGATGATCTTCCCTGCGACGGATTCTGTGCAGAAATTCTTTGGTTGTCCAAACCCACAGTTTCATCAGCTGTCCGGGTGGCTGTCCACAAACGATCCCGCAGGTGAAGAAGCCGGACGTGCAGGTCACGGGCTGTCGTATTTACACACGGTCTGCGGTTGTGAGGCCGGTTGGACATACTGCCAAATTCTCTAAAACGACATTGGAGGCGGCTTATGGTAGCATTCAACAGCTCTGGTGGACATTCTTCTAGTCAGCATGCCAATTACACGCTCCCTCAAAACGTGAGTCATCTGTGGCATTGTGTGACAAACCTGCACATTTTAGAGTGGCCTTTTATTGTCCCCAGCACAAGATGCACCTGTGTAATGATCCTGCTGTTTAATCAGCTTCTTAATATGCCACAACTATAAGGTGGATGGATTATCTTGGTAAAGGCGAAATGCTCACTAACAGGGATGTAAACCAATTTGTACACTAATTGAGAGAAATAAGCTGTTTGTGCATGTGGAACCTTTCTGGGATCTTTCATTTCAGCTCATAAAACATGGGACCAACACTTATTCCGTTAATATTTTTGGTTCAGTGTAAAAATCCAGTCATCTAGAGATAATGAAGGAAAGCAAAATGCCAGTGCCTGAGGTGCAGAGAGAAATAGAGGGGTGTTAATGCCATTCCTCAACATGTTATTGTAGAGTCACACAGACAGACAAAAGGAGCAGAAAGAGGAATTACAACTGGCTCTACAGGGGCAGCTAATCAATAAACTAGTCAAAATATACACGCCGTATACAGTATACCTGTACAGGCACGCACACACACAAAAACTCACACACACACACAAACCTGTTCCTAAAACGGTAAACAGATAGGATGACAAGACACGGCTGTGTTGCTGTATCCATCCACCTCAGTAGCTAGAACATTATAACACCACTGCAATTTGTAATTGAGAAATCAATATCGAATTTGTTGCAATGGTCTTAGTAGCCATTGTGTGTGTGTGTGTGTGTGTGTGTGTGTGTGTGTGTGTGTGTGTGTGTGTGTGTGTGTGTGTGTGTGTGTGTGTGTGTGTGTGTGTGTGTGTGTATACATGCGCGCCCATGTGCTTGTGAAGGACCTGCCCTATCCCTCAATTAGACTTAGCTAGGGGGTTTCAAAGTCAAAGCTCCCATTGTGTTGTGTCCTTAGCTGCCCCTCCCCAGCCTACAGCTAGTGTACAGCCTGGGGCGGACACACACTGACTTATAGATCTGACACGCAACACACAGATTAATGGGATAACACTGTATGTGCTACATCAACCTCACAAGGACATGTCGTATGGTTACTAAAATAAAATATCATACGATATAGACCTGACAACAACAGTCCTCACTCAACCTTGACCTTTCTGTAGGCTCGGTGAAGAAGTGTGCTTTTGAAATGGATATGATAAGTGGGTCTAGGTGAGACCTGGAGAATATCCGTTTTCACCAGGTCATCACGAGATTTCGCAATTGCTGATTGACGTGGAATTGTTCACTATTTTAGCACCACCTGCCCATTCAATATGAAATGTTTTTCAGAGCAAAGGTCAAACAGAATTGGGTGCTTTATTTTCTGTTACTTTCCTACATGTAAATCCCCGTGGAACAGCTTTGAACCAACCTGCTATAGACAAAACTCTCCACTGCATTTTTGTTGTTGTCTGAGATCATGTACCATTGTTTTGATTGCCCACAGGGCCTTACCTTCACTACGGTAACCATGCCGTCGTTGGTGTGTTGGTCGGTGATGATGGTGAAGTGACCTATCGGGTCTCCGCTGATGATCCTGTACACGGCATTCCAGTTGGGCGAGTGTGGCTGGTCCCGGTCAATCACGGTCAAGTTGGCAACCACAACATTGACCCGGTTCTCTGGGACCTCCCCTGAAAACTGCGAGGGGTAAGAAAGAGGGAGAGAGAGATGAGAGGAGTTAGCAGAAGTCTCCACCTCCTCCTTCTTTGTGTAAGTAGGCAGTCGAATGGCTAAACTATCTCGTCACTCCACAAGCACTACTCCGGTGCGTTAGGGGCACTAAACAAGCTAAACACCCACGCTATCCTCTTGCCTCCACATTTTGAAAATGTTTCTTATTGCCCTCTCCCCATCTTTCTGTTCTTCTGAGAGACTGATGGAGGGAGCAGGGGGTGGAGAGAGAGAGAGAGAAAAGGCCTGCTTTAGGGAGGGCTTAAGCGGCAGTGGACATGTGTTTGTGTGTCTCTGGGTGGGTTTTTAGATGTCCTGCAGAAACACATGTGTTTTGTCCTGATAAGGACAGCAGAGGAGTCAGTCTGTCTGTTATGGTTGGGAACTGTTCACAGCTTAGCAGTCTGTCAAGCAGGCCCCCCCAGCTGGCAGCCCGCGGGACGAATTCGGCCCGCGGGTGATTTTATTATTTTAATTGTTGGATATAAAAGACTGTATAGACAACAGCAAATCAGCTCCAAGTGATTGACATTTTGGGAAAGTAGAGAGATATACTGTAGATATAGAGAGACATACTGTATGTGATAGTATACAAATGTAAATAAGGTTTGAAAATATATATATATATTATTTTTTTGTCAAATATTATATTTGTTTGGGCTTTTTGCAGTCAAGTTGCAGTCTATAAATGATTTGTAATTATGTTCCGGGCCCCAACCATCCACTCAAGAAAAAAATCGTCCCGTGGCTGAATCTAGCTGATGATCCCTGCCCTACAGGCGCAGGTGACCTCTGTCTGCATAGACTACACACAATAACATTAGGCCCCCCCACCGAGACACGCTGAGACACACAGCACACAAACACAGTGAGATTAGGAAGCTCTAGCAAGATGGTCGTCTAGAGAACCAATGACATTCTTCAGGAAAAAGAGGGTTCCCGGGGTGGTCCTGTTCGTCTGCTGGGATTGGATAAAGAGGCAGCGTGCGAATGTATGTGTGTGTGTGTGTGTGTATATATACACTCTTCACTAAGTCTGTTTTGATGTTGTTGTTGGCTAGGCCAGGGTATTCTCCATGCTGATTTGAGGAAAGTTTTTTCTATAATAGGGACATTTAGGGACATACAGTGGGGTAAAAAAGTTTTTAGTCAGTCACCAATTGTGCAAGTTCCCCCACTTAAAAAAAGATGAGAGAGGCCTGTAATTTTCATCATAGGAACACTTCAACTATGACAGACAAAATGAGAAAAAAAAATCCAGAAAATCACATTGTAGGATTTTTAATGAATTTATTTGCAAATGATGGTGGAAAATAAGTATTTGGTCACCTACAAACAAGCAAGATTTCTGGCTCTCACAGACCTGTAACTTCTTCTTTAAGAGGCTCCTCTGTCCTCCACTCGTTACCTGTATTAATGGCACCTGTTTGAACTTGTTATCAGTATAAAAGACACCTGTCCACAACCTCAAACAGTCACACTCCAAACTCCACTATGGCCAAGACCAAAGAACTGTCAAAGGACACCAGAAACAAAATTGTAGACCTGCACCAGGCTGGGAAGATTGAATCTGCCATAGGTAAGCAGCTTGGTTTGAAGAAATCAACTGTGGGAGCAATTATTAGGAAATTGGAAGACTTACAAGACCACTGATAATCTCCCTCGATCTGGGGCTCCACGCAAGAGCTCACCCCGTGGGGTCAAAATTATCACAAGAACGGTGAGCAAAAATCCTAGAACCACACGGGGGGACCTAGTGAATGACCTGCAGAGAGCTGGGACCAAAGTAACAGAGCCTACCATCAGTAACACACTACGCTGCCAGGGACTCAAATCCTGCAGTGCCAGACATGTCCCCCTGCTTAAGCCAGTACATGTCTAGGCCCGTCTGAAGTTTGCTAGAGAGCATTTGGATGATCCAGAAGAAGATTGGGAGAATGCCATTTGGTCAGATGAAACCAAAATATAACTTTTTGGTAAAAACTCAACTCTTTGTGTTTGGAGGACAAAGAATGAGTTGCATCCAAATAACACCATACCTACTGTGAAGCATGGGAGTGGAAACATCAGGCTTTGGGGCTGTTGTTTTGCAAAGGGACCAGTACGACTGATCCGTGTAAAGGAAAGAATGAATGGGGCCATGTATCGTGAGATTTTGAGTGAAAACCTCCTTCCATCAGCAAGGGCATTGAAGATGAAACGTGGCTGGGTCTTTCAGCATGACAATGTTCCCAAACACACCGCCCGGGCAACGAAGGAGTGGCTTCGTAAGAAGCATTTCAAGGTCCTGGAGTGGCCTAGCCAGTCTCCAGATCTCAACCCCATAGAAAATCTTTGGAGGGAGTTGAAAGTCCGTGTTGCTCAGCAACAGCCCCAAAACATCACTGCTCTAGAGGAGATCTGCATGGAGGAATTGGCCAAAATACCAGCAACAGTATGTGAAAACCTTGTGAAGACTTACAGAAAACGTTTGACCTCATTGCCAACAAAGGGTATATAAAAGTATTGAGATAAACTTTGTTATTGACCAAATACTTATTTTCCACCATAATTTGAAAATAAATTCATTAAAAATCCTACAATGTGATTTTCTCGATTTTCTTTTCTCATTTTGTCTGTCATAGTTTTAGTGTACCTATGATGAAAATTACAGGCCTCTCTCATCTTTTTAAGTGGGAGGACTTGTACAATTGGTGGCTGACTAAATACTTTTTTGCCCCACTGTATAGGGACCACACATAACCACACTCACAAACTCAAATGCTGCTATAGAATCTATAGAACAAGGGTCCCCACTGTCCCCACGGGGGGAAAAAATGGTTGGATCAACTTTGTTTCCATGTAATTTCAACAAAATAATTTGTTGAATCAATGTGGAAAGTCATCAACGTAAGGGAATTTCATGAGTCCAATTTCACTGGGATTTTTTGGGGGAGGGGTGATTTGAAGTCGAATTCATGTTCGTTGAGAAGTCAACCAAATGTAGATAAAAATAGACGTTGAACTGACGTCTGTGCCAGTGGGTCTGTGCTTAAGAGGGGTGTCATTTTAAGGTGTTCCAGGCCCACAGTGAATAACAGAACGAACAGAGGAATAATCACACAGTCAAAGTAATAGTGCATGAGGAGTGTCTTCATCCTGCCGTCACATTATTGGCAGTGAGGAGGGGGAGGCAGAGCAGGAGGTAGGAGGAACCAGATGAGAGGAGAGAGGGGGTGGTAGGGGGAAAGGGGAGAGGGGGAGGCAGGGGCAGATGGGGGTGACAGAGAGCTTCACCATGGAGCCCAGTTGATGTCAGGATGAGAGAGGGGAAAAGGATCCAGGCCAAGCTGGTGTTTCCTACTGGCTGGGATTATTCCTCACTACTGAGCACAGGGAACACACACACACACACATCTACTTTTTCTTAAACTCACAGGCAAAAGTACAAAGATAATCACACAAACAGATGAACACATCCACTTTGAAACACATAAACACCCCACCCACTGCCTGCCTGCCTTGCCGCCTTGAAAAATAGGTCAGCCTCTGATAGGCCTGATGAAATATTAATCTGTAACATTAAAGAGAAATTCTCCAAAACTTTCTATTTCTGGGACGCTTTGATAGATTTATTGGGTTTGCTGCAAACACTAAATATTTGCTTAATGGCCTTTATTGTCGACAAAGTGGCTTTTATGTAGCCCACTGGTGAACTGGATGATTTGTAGAGGGAGCTTGTAAAAAGTGCCCTGCTCATTGTGAATCCAAGACCTCCACTTTGCAAAATAACAAGGGCGATCATCATCAATATCCGCCACAGCATTTATTCAGCTAACCCCCATTTGTGCTGGGTGATTGACATGCACTTCAACACAACAAAAATACAGTGGATGAGACTCCATCCGTTACAAACTACTATCATCAATCAGCTACCGCAACTGTAGAATCCTAATATAGTAAAAAAAAAAAAGGGGTCTGATTTACAGTGGTCCTGACCATGCGTGTTCTCCTTATGGATATGGAAAAGCTAGAATAGTCCATCATAGATGCCACAGCAGATCCAATTCTGGAACATTTGTACAATGTGCATTGATGGTCAGTGGAGTAAAGAAGTGGTGAAATTATTGAACAAATGACTGTTGGAAGGAACTTTTCTGCCATTAAAATGTTTGTCGGCTTTCATTTGTCTCCTCACTCTTTTCCCCTTCAACCCACCACCTTCTATTGTTAATTTCTCTCCTCCACCCTATCCCCATGTACTTACTCTCTGGCCTTGCAGCCCACAACCTTCTCCTCTCCTCCCTCTCCACCCCTCTCTCTGTGCTTGCCCCTGCTGTGTGGCTGTGGCGCAACATAGCGCTGATGAGCTCTACGCCTGACACATACTTAGCGAATCTGCTAACTCATCCTCGTAAGGATCTTATTGGCCCCCCAGGGTGCATGCTAATGCTAACTCCTATGGTAACGTCCAGCGTGGAAATGATACTTCTGCTGTTTTCAGCACCTCAGCTCCCCGACACACCCACCTACTCACAACCCGGAGAAGCTGCAGATAGGAAGAAAAAAAAACCGCATGCTAAAAGTCATGCTGACAAGACATCCACATGGCCTCAAAACATACCGTGCAGTCGGATATACATATATTATATGTGAAGCTTCATAATAAACCGCCTTTGCTGATGTCCCTTTCTTTCCTCTCATTTCTGTCTCTTACCTTTCCTATAACCTCGTGTTCCCCTGCTCTTGTCGTACAGTGCCTCCCTCCCCCGTTCTCCCTCACCTCTCAGCTTTCTCCTAATGATTGTGCCGCGAGGCGCTCCACCTGCGTAAGCGCTTTCCTTTTTTTTTGCACTGGAGCTCCGATAAACAGCTGAATTAATCAGCTCCGATCGCCCCTGGGCCACTGGAGGGCTCGGCGTGGCTTAATGACTGACACAGGGTTAATGAAATACACATACATGCATGAATACGCCTGCTCAAGGGCCTGTGTCAAAATGTAACAACAATTATGTCACTAACATAGCTAAGTTTGTCACTGGTATGGGCTAGTAAATATCCTAAACCTAGCCAGTTAGACACTTGATAGCCACAAGCTAAAAGCGGGGAGGAAGGGAGGAGAGAATTCACTTTCTATTTCAGCTGCTGCTGGCTTGCTAATGTACACTTAAATTCGTTTTTCCAAATGTAATTGATTCAATTAGATTTTTTTTCTATAAAGATTGTGTGAGTCATAGAAATTAAGATCTTGCGTTCTTTGTGGTTTTTATATGCAGGGAGCATCCATTGTACAATTGATGTACAAAATATTTTTCTAAGTTAGAAACCATATACGGTACCAGTCAAAAGTTTGGACAAATCTGTACTCATTCAAGGGTTTTTCTTTATTTTTTAAAATATTTTCTACATTGTAGAATAAAAGTGAAGACATCAACACTATGAAATAACACATATGGAATCATGTAGTAACCAAAAAAGTGTTAAATAAATCAAAATATATTTTATATTTTACATTCTTCAAAGAAAGCCACCCTTTGCCTTGATGACAGCTTTGCACAGTCTTGGCATTCTCTCAACCAGCTTCATGAGGTAGTCACCTGGAACATATTTCAATTAATAGGTGTGCCTTTTTAAAAGTTAGCTTATGGAATTTCTTTATTTCTTAATGTGTTTGAGCCAATCAGTTGTGTTGCAACAAGGTAGGGGTGACATTCAGAAATTGGCCATATTTGGTAAAAGACCAAGTCAATATTATGGCAAGAACAGCTCAAATAAGGAAAGAGAAACAACAGTCCATCATTACTTTAAGACATGAAGGTCAGTTGATTCGGAAAATCTCAAGAACTTTGAAAGTTTCTTCAAGTGCAGTCGCAAAAACCATCAAGAGCTATGATGAAACTGGCTCTCATGAGGACCGCCAAGGAAAGGAAGACTCAGAGTTCCCTCTGCTGCAGAGGATAAGTTCATTAGAGTTACCAGCCTCAGAAATTGCAGCCCAAATAAATGCTTCACAAAGTTCAAGTAACAGACACATCTCAACATCAATTGTTCAGAGGAGACTGTGTGAATCAGGCCTTCATGGTCAAATTGCTGCAAAGAAACCACTACTCAAGGACACCAATAAGAAGAGACTTTCTTGGGCCAAGAAACATGAGAAATGGACATGAGACCGGTGAAAATCTGTCCTTTGGTCCGATGAGTCCAAATTTTAGATGTTTGGTTCCAACCACCGTGTCTTTGTGGAGAATGGATGTTCCCCCACATGTGTGATTCCTACCGTGAAACATGGAGGAGGGGGTGTGATGATGTAAGGGTGCTTTGCTGGTGACACTGTCTGTGATTTGAATTCAAGGCACACTTAACCAGCATGACTACCACAGCATTCTGCAGCGATACACCATCCAGTCTGGCTTGCACTTAGTCCCACTATCATTTGTTTTTAACAGGACAATGACCCAACACACCTCCAGGCTGTGTAAGGGTTATTTGACCAAGAAGGAGAGTAATGGAGTGCTGCACCAGATGACCTGGCCTCCACAATGTAGGAACTCCTTCAAGATTGTTGGAAAAGCATTCCAGGTGAAGCTGGTTGAGAGAATGCCAAGAGTGTGCAAAGCTGTCATCAAGGCAAAGGGTGGCTACTTTGAAGAATCTCAAATATCAAATATATTTTGATTTGCTTAACACGTTTTTGGTTACTACATGATTCCATATGTGTTATTTTATAGTTTTGATGTCTTCACTATTATTCTACAATGTAGAAAATAGTTAAAATAAAGAAAAACCCTTGAATGAGTAGGTGTCTCCAAACTTTTGACTGGTAATGTATATTAATTAATATACAGTACCAACTACATAAATATACAATAAGGTCCATTATCTCCTACCTGGACTTTAAATTTGATTCATCTCCTCCCAAACAACACAACCTACTCCACATGTTCAATGTTGCTGCATCATGTGGTGCCAGCATCATGGTATGGGTATGCTTGTCATCGGCAGGGACTGGGGAGTTTGTCAGGATCAAAATAAATATGATAGGAGCAAAACCCAGGTAAAAAGTTAAAGGAAAAACCTCCCCAGTCTTCTGAAAGTTTCATGTTTCAGTGAGACAATTGCATACGTTTATGCCAAAGACACACCGGAATGGCTTTCCAAGGGGTGTTGAGTGTTCCTGGGAGGTCTCGGCACTGACTCAATGATTCCTTCACACATTTACTGAACTTGAGCAATTTGGACAAAACCAATGGGCATACTATTGCCCTAAAAGTTGTGCAAAGTTAATAGAATATTATTCAAAATGATTCACAGCGGCAATGGCTGCCCAAGGGTGCTTCCATCAAGTATCAACTCAGGGGTGTGAAGACGTACACAATCAAGACATCGTTCCTTTTGAACATGTGGAGTAGGTTGTGCAGATCTACAGGGGAAAAACCGCTAATATAATCGCTTTTTAGATGTCCTTTGAAGTAAGAAAAATGTGAAGACCTTCACTAGCCACGGCATCTTTGCTTACAATCATAAGTACCTGCTTATGTACAGAAGTGCCTGCTTAATTGCTTAATTGTTTGCACTGTGCTGTCGAAATCACAGCCCCTTCCTTGCTGTTTACTCTCAGCCATCCCTCCCTTATATTTTATTAGCCACCCTACCCATTCCAGCCATTCGGATAACAAATCATTCAGAGTTTTCTCATTTCCCAACTATCAGGAATACTGCTTCTACTCACTGCCTCCCCTCATCTCATCCCTCCTCCTCTCCCCTATCTGCAACCCTCCACACATTTACGATGTCTGGCAGCATGGTGCCTCCAGGGTACGACTGTGTGTGTCCTGTGTGGCTCCGTTGGTAGAGCACGGTACTCGCAACGCCAGGGTTGCTGGTTCAAATCCCACAGGGGACCACGACTACATAGGCGCTCTGGATAAGAGCATCTGCTAAATGACTAAAATGTGTGTGTGGACAGCAGGCTTGTTCAAGAGGGACTCATCGCTGCTGGGGGAACTACTGTATAATGATCAACATCCCCTGGAAGACCAGAGGATGTATGGATACATTTGCAGCAACGTATGCTAGTCTTGCTGATCTCCATACTGCTTGGTTACACACATCGCTCTTTACTTTGATTTGGTTGACTCCAGGAATGACCTTTTTTTTCCTCTCCCATATACGGTAATGATCATCCCCATTTACACCACTATAATCATCGTTAAGTCTGCTTGCTGTTGTTCTCCGGGTGATGAACGTTGACGACTGGATGTTTCATTACACTCAGGTCAGGAGTGCGCTCTGTCTCAAAGATGATGCCAGGGCTGTGTTTCACCCCTTTCCTGCTCTCGCCTTTATAACTTTCGTCTTCTACCCTTTTCCCCTGTATTCCAGTCCTCCATCTCCCATACCCCCCCTCTCCCTCTTCCTCCCCTCTTCCTCTTACTTGGTCTGTGGCGGTCATGCCGTTTTGTCAGCCGGTTGTTGTCATGCAAACGGCTTACTGTATGTTATCTGGCTATGCGGCATGCCATACGCTGTGGGCTTGTTCGTTTAGCAGACAATATATGCTTATGAGTCCTGTTTCATTATTTTATATTATATGATTTTACAGTAAGAAGAATATAATTGAACTTAGCTGAATAAAATCAAAAGGATATTTTTCCCATTCCGGAGAAAGTGCACATGAAAGCTATGTTGAGTGTAAAAGTAATCATTTGAAATGGGTCCTATAAGGCTACGAGTTATTTGGCAACTTTAGTTGTTAAGGATACAAACCTTATACTGCCTTCGAAATCCAAACGTATATGGGCTGCGTGACGTGACTACAGAGGATTTGAGAAAGAAGCAAAAAAAGAAGAAGCTTGCACTCTGACCCTTACCTCAGGCTGCACACACCGTTCTCTCGTCAAGTGATCATCTTATCACCCATCGGACAATTCTCAAATGAATATATTCTTTACTAATATGTTAAACTAGTTTCGATTTAGAATGGCCCATTATCAAATGGGCAGGAACAAGGGCAGGGGAAACAAATACATGCCATCTGCCTAAGCACTCCAATAGCAAAGGGATGCCACTTATCCCACCTCCAGTTATTCAACTCCTTGCATCAACCATTGTTTAAAGAGAATGCAGCCTCTCGCTGCTCGACAAGTGATATTCCACCCAAACTCTGTATGCCCCGGGCTCCCCAACCTTGTTCCTTCCAGCTACCAAGTGCTTCATTCGGTGAAACCGTCTGAAATCTGTTTGGGAACATCGGAAAGTAACATGTTTTCACAACTAAACATATTTCATTAATCTGTTGACACCTCCTCTCTCTGCATGCTTGAGAAAAGTAATGAAGGAGAGAGGTGAGGAGATGGAAACGCACGGTGGTGAGATATGCTATAGCTAACGGTAGCCTAATGTGACACCCTGTTAATTATGAAGGGGGGAAAAAAGCCCTATTACTAGGCTATTCAAAATCAAATACAAATCCACTAGAATTGTAAGCGAACTCGGTAAAGCCGCCCTGCACAAGTAACGAACCAATAGCATTGCCCAGGCCTCTCCCTAGCATAAGGTAACCAGTCCATCCAGTATGCATTATAATACAGTCCACACTCAAAGGTCATTACTACAATTAGTTTAATTTTGGAATATAGGCTAGACCAATTAAAGACATCTTAAAATATTTTTTAAAATGTTATTCTGTGGTGCGTAATATGCGGTAGGCTATGTATTGTACAACGAACAGCATAATCCTTATTTAAATTCAGTTTTTTTCTTCTTTTTTTTCGGGCATATATAGGCCTATGCATATGTATAAGCTCTAATATGCATATGCATGTTTTGAATTGATCATCACTTTAGAAAGCCCTGTCCATTTCGTTGTTAGGCTTTGAAGCCACATTCACAAATCACCATGTTTTCCACTCAGTTTCAACCTGTTGTTGAACTTCTTGCCTCAAATGGATCAATCGCAGTGTTTCTTCAAATTGATCAATCGCAGTGAGGTGAGTTGTAAAAGCACAATACTGTTTTGATTGCAGTGACGTCAGAATGGTTCGAAGGACAACTGAGCCTTAGCGAGTTGGATACTACGCACGTCCTGAGGGAAGTTTACTGCGGTCGTGACTCACGACTGCTGGTGTGGTGGTAATAGGGTCACCGCAACAGCCCTACTCTCTACTCACGGTTCTGGAGGTGAGCTCCGGCGGGTTGTCGTTGATGTCTGTGACAGAGATGATGGCGGTGGCCGTGTTAGACAGGCCAAAGTTTAGGTTGCCCTCCATGTCCGTGGCCTGGACTATGATGCTGTACTGGGACACTTTCTACAGGACAATCACACAGAGAGAAGAGAGAAGAAGAAGAGAAACCAGAAATCAAACTTACACACAGTGAAAAAAACAAAACACTCAATGCTCAATCATACAAAACTGCATAACGAGTTCAAGGAGGTCAATGTATCCTCTTCTGACACATTCTGTCTCTCTCTCACACACATTAGGTTGCCTCTACACCCACTGTGGTTCTCTCCTCAGCCACAAACCTTTAGCCTGGTAACAGCTTTGCTAGTGTGGGTCCGGTATGTCTCTGACGAAATTAGAAGCAAAACGGCTTGTTCATCCCCTCCCATGACTGTTCTCCCTCCCCTACCTTGGCCCCTACCTCGGGCCCTATCACTCATCTTAATGGGAGCCCAAGCACTGTGGAAAGGAACGCTGAAAGTGTTTTTTTGAGCTGTCTGTACAGAACAGCACTCCTACCTGGGGGAACACAGAGAAATGTTCCCTCCTCCCCCTTACTCTTCACACAGTTGCTTTGCCTTTTTAGAAATTGGTTAATGTTCTTCTTTCCTCACGTGTTGCGTTGGGGCAACCAGCTCTCCTATGTGTAGCCTACAATTCACAGCCACCATTTTGTGTGGAGATGCTCTCCAGAAAGGAGAGTTGAGAATCAGCTGAGAGAAGGTGAATGTGTCACAGCTTTACACAACAGCCCATGTAAGAGCTGTCCATGGTCCTTAGGTCAACATAAATGGGAAACCACAACAGCTATGGCGCTCTGCTGAGCTGTCCATGGTGCTGAAACCAACCCATTCACCTTAGAATGCTGCCCTATTCATAGAGATTTGATTATATCGGTATGTGTATATGTTTTTATGAAAACCCTTTTGAGTTTGTTTGTGTGTATACCTCCCTCCCTCTCTCCCCCTGTCCCAGGCTGCAGACAGGCAGGCAGGCAAGGCAGGCAGGCAGGCAGGCAGGCATAGGGGACAGGACCTGGGAGCTGTCAGGATAATGTGTCTCTTCCCTGGGATTCCCAATTACACTCCCAGTGTCTCCCTCACCTGCTAATTACAGAGTAAATATCCCAATTAGACTGTGAATCCACATCAGAAGGATTAGACAGCTCAGCTCAGCTCTGCTCAGCAGCCTCTCGACCCCCCACCATCCACGCATGCACACACAGATGTGCGCTCACACGAACACACACACGTGCACGTATGCACGCACACACAAACACACATCTTGTTCAGGAGCCCTAGCTGGCCCGCCAGTCCTATCGGGGAGAATCTGCAGTGTGTACCGCAGGCCCACTAATTAGACAAGCCGCTAATTATGTAGAGCACCTCGGAACCTCTCTAAACCACGACAGATCACCAACTACTCTCCACACTACGCCCTTACGCCCCCACACTGTCCTGCACTGTACTAGCTGCTTCTCCACAGAGTTGCTGCCACTGAGTCTACCGGTTCCTAGACAATGGCAAAACAAAGGGAAAGAGAATTAGACGACAGAGGAAGGATACAGAGGCTGGGATGAGCCGAGTAGCGTACAAGTTTTTTTTAAAGACGAAGGAAAGCGAGAGCTAAAGCGAGAGCTAAGGATAAGAGGACTATAGCGGTGGATGGGAAGAGTGAGGAAGAAGGGAATGTGTTGAAAGGCATGTGTGGTAGGGGAGAGGAGTCATGGGAGAAAGTGATAGATCAGAGAGAGGGCACACTTAGACATCTGGCTTCTTGGAGAAAACCTCCTTTAAGCTGGCGTCTCCTGAGGAAAGGCAAGCAGAGAGACCTTATGAGACTGTAGCCGAACTCTGAAAACTGGGCTAGAGTAACAGCAAAGCCTGTGCTACTCTCTCATTCGCTCTCTGTCAGCCTCCTGTTCTGTTAAGTATTCATGTTTATGTATATATGCACTCAGATTTCTGCAAGGGTAAGGGTGTTCTTATCTGTTCTCTACGGGAATGCTGGAGGAAACTTTCTGAGGTAAGTACATTGGTGTGCGCCAACTGAAAGATTGCGTGTGTGTTTGTGTGTAAAAGAAATAAAGAATGTTTGTGTGTGTTTCAGTGTGAGCTTGTGTGTGTGTGTGTGTGTGTGTGTGTGTGTGTGTGTGTGTGTGTGTGTGTGTGTGTGTGTGTGTGTGTGTGTGTGTAGCTCTAATCCAACATTGGGAATGAATCATGTTGGATCGGCAGTGTTCGAATAAAAGAGATGTGGAAAAACAAGCAGGGGTTAAGCTAAAATGTTTCCTCTTTCTTCATCAATTGATCTCCTTTTCTATTCATCCCTCCCTTCCTTCCTTGTGTCTCCCATATTGTTTCATACTGTTCCCTCTCTGTATCACTCAGTTATATGTTTTATATATATTTATTTTACCTTTATTTAACTAGGCAAGTCAGTTAAAATAACAAATTCTTATTTTCAATGACAGCCTGGGAACAGTTGGTTAACTGCCTTGTTCAGGGGCAGAACGACAGATTTTGACCTTGTCAGCTCGGGGATTCGATCTTGCAACCTTTCGGTTACAAGTCCAACGCTCTAACCACTAGAGGCTACCTCCGTTATCTCTCATCCCTCCCTTCCTTTTCTCTTTCCATGTCCAACTCATCAGCCTCTCTCTTCCTTCCTTCCATGTACTTCAGTGTGTGTTTGACAGGTGTCAAGGGTGCGAACTCACACACACACACACACACACACACACACACACACACACACACACACACACACACACACACACACACACACACACACACACACACACACACACACACACACACACACACACACACACACACACACACACACACACCTGAAGGCTCCATGACGCGCTGTTAATAGGTCTGTCAGCAGTGACAGGTAGCTAGGGTGATGCAGCAGAGAGATTCCCTTCAGGGCGTTGACAGTGTTGTCACAGGGACATCTGTGCCACTTAAATAAAGATGTTAGGATGTTGTCATAACGTGACAGCTCCATAAACAAGGTGACCTCAAGGGGGCGGCTTGGGAAACGCTGAGCAGAGCGTGACGTGTGGTGACAGACACCCACGAAGAACATGTATGCTAGATGGGCTAAAACCACACACGCCTTAAGGCCCAAAGATGGACCTCTTTTGAGTTGAAAAATACAATGGAAATAGCCTAAAAACAACACACCGCCTGATTCTGTTACATAACTCTTTCCCGGAGGCAGTTGCAGCACTGCTATTCACCTTCACATTATCCTCCTTTCTTATGTGGACAGCCAGGAGTTGTTTTGACTTGACCAGAAAAACTCTCTACTTTTACACAGAGGACACATCCCACCAGCGTTACCAGGGTTACTGACCTCGCGGTCGAGGCCTGCTGCCACGGTGACGATGTCTCCAGTCTCGCTGTTGATGGTGAACATGTTGGGGATGGGGCTGTGTGGCGTCTGGGACAGGATCCGGTAGCGCACCATCCCATTGGCCGTGGTGTTGTCGTCATTATCGAAGGCTGCCAGGTGCATCACAAATGTACCTGAGGACGAGGAGGCAACAGTCAATCTGGGCATACATACTGAACGCGGGGACAAACACACTGCACGCAAACACATTCAAACCAAGGTTACTATAGTTTTGTGTTTTTATTAGCGTGTTAACGGGTGACCTGTTTATCGCCATGGAGCAGCACTTTTAAGCGCACATGTTTTCCGCACAGACCCCTTTATGCACAGAACACAACGGAACACCTGCTTACAGTCAATGCTTGCACCTTTACATGAAACCGCTTTCTGCTGAAGACCGTGTGCCTCTAGCCAAAATCATGTCAAACTTAATGGCATATTAAATTATATAATTATACCCAATATTACCAGAGCTATGTTTTTCTCTCCGCTGCGGATTCGTGCGCATGCCGCAGGCCGTTTTAAACTACTCGCGAGCCGCACATGTTTTTTGGGTTTGATAACAAACTGCATTGTTTAGCTAGCTAATCATGTAGCTAACTAGCAACCTGTTAACTTGACCACTGACTAGGCTATGCACAGATTTGGATGGCACAGGAAGAAGTGAAAAGGAATAGGCCACTCACAGAGATGCTTCAAAGGTAGGCTGCAAGAGTGGAGTGTGTATGATTGTGTGTGAGAGAAGGTGTGTGTGAGGGCGGGAGTAAGTGGACAAGTTCCTTTTGCATGGCCCGGGTGAGTGGAGACTTCACTTAAGGACCAATGGAATGGCCTAAAATGTGAAAATGCGCCCACCGGGGGCACCGGGCCATGAAAAAGGAACTGGTCCACTTACTCCCGCCCTCACACACACCTTCTCTCACACACAATCATACACACTCCACTCTTGCAGCCTACCTTTGAAGCATCTCTGTGAGTGTGAAAGAGAGAGGGTGTGGGAAACCTTCACAGTACTGATGGTTACAGTGTTTCCATAACATTGTCATATTTTATTTGTTAGGATTTGTTTGTTTGTTTACTATAATAACCTTGGTTCATACACACACTGATCTCTCCCTCTTCCTCTATTCCCTATTACGCTCTTCTCTCTCTGTCCCAGTCCCCTTTCCAATTGCTCTCTTTCTCAGTCCTCTCCTCTCCAGCAGTATTTTCCACACAATTCTAATTACCAGAGATAGTGATATCATCCCAGCGACAGGCTCCGTCCAGAGATAATTCACACCACGGCCCGCATCTCAAACTCCATTACATTTCAAAGCAGCATTTGTCAATGGGGCAGAGGCGAGAGAAGGAAGATTCCAAAGGACTCAGAGAAAGGAGAGGAAGAAAGACCAGAGGAACACAGTGAGAGATAAAGGACAGGCAGAAAGGGGCTTTGCTTTTGGTTCGGTTCAAACGAAGGAAAGTATAAATCTTCCACCCATCTCTCTCTCTGTCTCCCTTTCTGTAGAAAAAAAAGAGAGGAGAGATGGAGACTCACACCGTGTCACCCATCGCCTGGGTAATTTCATTAAACGCCACTCTTAGGGGGCTTAATGTGGACCCTTTCTACGGGCGTCCTGCTCTGTGCCTGACAGGATTAGGGCTCTAAATGACTCTTTAATTTGAAAGCGAATTCAACTCAGTAATTGGCTTCCCACTGAAACCACTGGAGCTCTAGATTCTAAAACTATTTTTTTATGATTATTGTTTGGCTGCATGTCACGCATGCTACCGCTGAGGTTTGGGGATGTGTGTGTGTGTGTGTGTGTGTGTGTGTGTGTGTGTGTGTGTGTGTGTGTGTGTGTGTGTGTGTGTGTGTGTGTGTGTGTGTGTGCACGCGTGCGTGCGTCCTTGTGTTGGGGTGGGAGAGTTTGTAGCAAAATCGGTTCAGAGTGAAAAAGAGAAAGAAAGAGAGAGTTAGTGAGAAAAGTAAAGTACACAGCTAGGCCCAGGAAACCTCTTCAGATTTCAGATCACCGTTAGTGCAAGTCCTGGCTCATCAGTCTTTCTCTCAATCTTTCACACACATGCACGCACGCACGCACGCACGCACGCACGCACGCACACACACACACACACACACATGAGGGAACACATCAAATGAGTCAGTGGAGCTACAGCTGCAGCTTGGCACATTTAATCCTCAATATCCTCTCCAGCCACAACATCCACAGCTTTATGGCCATGCAGCCCAGCACTAGAGCTGGCTAAATGAACACACTGCAGGACAGAAGCCCTCCATCTGAATAAATGCCTCTATATCAAGTGGAATGTGAAGCAGAATAAATATATTTAAAAAAAAACAAACATAAAAGCCCCGAACGGTATCCTCTTCGGGCTCGGTTTTTCTCACGCAGAATAGCAAAGGAAGGTACAAAGACTGTTGTAAAACTCACTATTCTCTGCAGTGTGATTTACATCGTAGCTTTTCTCCGTCCATGTCTGTGAGAAAGAGGTGGTGTTTTATCCCTCCCTCCCTTCCTTCCTGTGTTTACCTGGCTTGGAGCCCTCATCCACAGAGCCGTTGTAGACCTGGTTCTTGAATTCAGGCCGGTTGTCGTTCATGTCTATGACATAGATGTACAGGTCTATGGGGCTCTCCACCCGCTCACCATTCATGTTCACTGCATGGGCACGAAGCTGGGGGGAGAGACAGAGACAGACAGAGAGAGAGAGAGAGGGTCAGTTAAGCAGTACTAACCAGTACTAGACACTGCATTAAGGCATATTTCTGGAAAAACAACAGGAACAGAGAGAAATAAACAATGTTGCATTGCATACATCAATTGTGCAGACCAACGGGCACCCGGCACCAATAATATATACCAGAAAAACAACAACTATGATTATATTTCATTTAAATGTAAAATTCTGGGGGAGAAATGTCACACCCTAAAATGCTGTCCATTCTCATCTCCAACACCGAATCCTCAGAACTGGTGTCTTCAAAGTAACCAACACAACAACCTCTTTTATAAAAAGCTGACTTCCCTTAAAAATAGTATTTCCTTGTATCCTTCTTCTCCTGGTCGTCTTGGATCTCAGTCCAACATTCTGTTGTTGTTTTTTTTTGTTTTAAAGGGGAATCACAAAATCTCTTAACCTCTAGCCCACATCACAAACACAGCGATTTGATGTGAACCCGCTGCCAGGCTCAGCTGTGTCCTGTCGTAGATCAATAGCAGCAGCCAACTCTAGGATTTCAAACAAAGTTTGGACATGGGTTTAATACCCAAATCGATACAGGCTGGGAAGCATGTCCAGATATCTGAAAGAAAAATGTTTTGATAAAGAACACTGAGGGAGAAAAATGCTGGTAACATAACTCAGTTATAGAGTATCTGTTAAGATTCAATAAACATCTACGCTCTGTTTTTACTGCACCCAGCGAGAGAGCCAAACTAACAGACTCCATTTGAAAAATGAAACAAAACATATTTTCAGGGGGTTACTGGACATACTGCTATTTGACCTTACTAGCATGTTTTAAGTCCACAAAAGAGGATTTATTCAACAATATCGCATTACACTAAAATAGTTTAGGTTTAGAAATTATATAGGGGACCCCTGGACTAACATCCCACTGCTACAGGCTAAGGCTGGCAAATATGTAGCCTGTCAGAACGTCTGAGATCCTGGAGCAGACATAGCAAGACCCATCTGATTCTCAAGAAGAAGAGAAACAAAAAAAGTTGAGAGGAGAGCAATATCAAAGTTGAAGCCGCAGGTCCTCCACCTTTTCGATGCTTCTGATAAGATGGTCATAGCGATGCCTCCGACCACAGGGTTGTGGCCTTGTGACGGGAAATAGAATTAGGAGGAAGCTCCATCCACTTCCCTCCTCTAAGACAGGTGAACGTCCTCTCTCCCCCACCCTCTATTCGTCGCCCACCACTCCCCTCTTCTCTCCTCTCTGCATCTCACAACAATTGAATCAGCCAGGTCTCCCAAAGGTTAATTTGACTTAACTTTTTCCCTCTGCATCGTCTGATCTGGCCCTGCACCCAATATCCGAGCGCTGCACTGGCACTCTGCTACACTGCAGCCTGGGAGCCCGCAAGCCCTTATCTCTCCCCCTGTGCTGCGGCATGCGGCCCCCACACCCTCATTCAATAACACCGCCAGTAAGAGATTACCAGCCATGTTTAAAGAAGCCAAGATATAATTCTGGGTCCGAATGAAAGTTATCATCTTGAAAGGGACCGGGTATGAGGGAGGAAACAACACACACCACGCCACGCACCGTGGCGCCCAGCACTTGGCACAGGCCAAGCATCCGATGGAGATAACACAAGACCCAGAACACTGACTTCTTCCTTTTTTGAAAGTATTTTTTTTTTTTTTATCCGATTCGATGCCCTGGCCTGCTATGAATCGGAGCATGCTTATTTTGAAGAGGAGAAAGTTTTGGTCTTCAAACTTTTCTTGTGTCTCTGTTTAATCCGTGTTATGAAATCAGAAACGCACATTAAAACCGAATGCTGAATGAAAAAACTGCCTACAAAAGTCGCTTTGAGGAAGCATTAGCCATCTTCAAGGATATTACAGTTGTAAGATAACGAAAGAGAACTTTTACCCACAAAGCATTGCTCATGTTCTGTTCAGTCTTACTTACGTAATGGATAACATATAGTTGCTGACTGTGTGGCTACATTCGGTTCTTTAATGGTGTCCGATAGAGACACAGGTCCAGCCCTGACAGCTTTATCTCTTTCTCAACCTGTCTTCCTGCGCCCCTCACCTCGCCCAACCGGTGTACAGTTAGAGGATGCTATTCACCTCCATACAGCCTGGGACTGAGCTTTAAGTCAAGCAGACGTCATCAAGCCTTGGCCTTTCCTAACAAATCACCCCATCGATCCTGCATCCTCCTGGAAAGCTGGACCTCCGCGCTCCCTGAGTCCAACAAATGCGTGGCAGACAGGATGGAGAGATGTGAGGGGTAAGGAGAAAGAGAGACAGAGAGAGAGAGAGAGAGAGACACACACAATTGTAGAGCGAAGCATGAATGAGTGGGTGACCAATTGTGGTTGAGTCATTCTCATGGTCTGTAGGGCGAGTGTTGGTACTTGGTCAATGTCATGTAGCTGTAGCTAGCCTCGGCCTTCACTCTCGGCCTGTCGCTAACTCATTACACAGGTGCGTGTGCACGCACGTGCGTAAATTACGCGCATGTGACTCACATGGTACGACGATCTCCTCTCTCGGTCCAGGGGTTTGGTGACGAACATCTTCCCGGCGACAGGGTCGATACTGAACACCTCATTGGGTGGCTGGTCCGCTCCCACCCCCGTGATGCTGTACCGGATGGAGATGTTACGGTCCTGGTCCGAACGGATCTGCAGACAAGACACAGTAAGGCACTGTCAGTTTTAACTCTGTGGTCTTACTACTGCTTCTGAAATCGGGTTTCATCTTTTTCGAAGCACATTCAAGCATTGAGCAATATGGGAGATTGGAGAAATAACATTGCCTTGACAGTGTGTTATGAAATATGTGTTGGTTCCCTAGTGGTAGACGGTGAGGCCGTATAGAAAGGTATCACACATTGATGGTAAACCATACTTTCTTCCATGCCACTGCATCCATTGGTGTGACGGGTTAAGCGTTGATTCCAGGACTAGATCATCATATACTGTAGAGGCAGGGAGACCAATGATTACCGTGGGCCAGAGCTAGGGGCCAATCATCAGATATTGTATATTCATCAAAAATACACAAAGCACACACAGGCACGCTGGCACACACACACATACATACACAAACACACACAAACAAACACATCCATCATAACTCAGCACTCCCAGCTATAGCTGTGAATTTCATTAGTGCTACAGAATGGTGCAGAACGCATTCTCTTTGGCACAACTGGGGTACTTCAAACTGGAAATTCAATATTTCTCTTTCTTTCAGTGGATAGAAAAAGAAATCAACATACATTTGCAAAGAGCATTTTTCTTCTGCTTGACAGCTGGAGTTTTAATAAACAGCTCTTACAGGGACTGTGGCTCGAACGCTGTCACAACGTGAGCCGAAAAAGACAAATAAGAAAATGAAAATGTCAAACTCTTCTCGTAAACACTGTTAATAAGGAAGTTTAGTTTAGTTTATTAGGATGCCCATTAGCTACTGCACATGCAGCAGATACTCTTCCTGTGGTTCACATAAAACATACAAATACATGAGAAAGGACATTCAATAGAAATAAATAATACAAAATAAAAAAATAAGAGATATATATTGGAAAGACACCAAGAAAAATATTACACACTATTCATATATACATAATCATACTATTATCTACAGTTAAATTAGACCTTTAGAAGAGGAGAGGAGCTGTGATACAATGTGTGTTTTTTTCATCAGTTTCTTAAAGCTAAATGAGCTTTTTGCCTGAGTAACCACTGATGGCAGAGCATTCCACGATGACATGGCTCTATACATAACTGAGCGACTTATTCAATCTTTTTTTGTTTTGGGAACAGTGAAGAAACCCATAGTGGCGTGTCTGGTGGGGTACGTACACTATATATACAAAAGTATGTGGACACTCCTTCAAATGACTGGATTTGGCTATTTCAGCCACACCCATTGCTGACAGGTGTATCAAATCGAGCACAACGCCATGCAATCTACATAGACAAACATTGGCAGTAGAATGACCCTTACTGAAGAGCTGAGAAACTTTCAACATGACACTGTCATAGGATGCCACCTCTCCAACAAGTATGTTCATCAAATTTCTGCCTTGCTAGAGATGCCCCGGTCAACTGTAAGTGCTGTTATTGTGAAGTGGAAACGTCTAGGAGTAACAACGGCTCAGCACTGAAGTAGTAGAACTAACAATCTCACGGAACTTGACCGCCGAGTGCTGAAGCACGTACTGCGTAAAAATAGTTTGTCCTTGGTTGCAACACTCACTACTGAGTTCCAAACTGCCTCTGGAAGCAACATCAGCACAAGAACTGTTCGTCGGGAGCGTCATGAAATGGGTTTCCATGGTCTAGCAGCCGCACACAAGCCTAAGATCACCATGCGCAATGAAAGTGTCGGCTGGAGTGGTGTAAAGGTCGCCGACATTGGACGCTGGAGCAGTGGAAATGCATTCTCTGGCGTTCATCTGGCAGTCCGACGGACGAATCTGGGTTTGGCGGATGCCAGGAGAACACTACCTGCCTGAATGGATAGAGCTGACTGTAAAGTTTGGTGGAGGAGGAGTAATGGTCTGGGGCTGTTTCATGGTTTGGGATAGGACCCTTAGTTCCAGTGAAGGGAAATCTTAACACTACAGCACACAATTACATTCTAGACAATTCTGTGCTTCCAACTTTGTGGCAACAGTTTGGGGAAGGCCCTTTCCTGTTTTAGCATAATAATGCTCCATACACAAAGCGAGGTCCCTACAGAAATGGTTTGTAGAGATCGGTGTGGAAGAACTGACCTGAACCCCATCGAACACCTTTGGGATGAATTGGAACGGCGACTGCGAGTCAGGCCTAATCGCCCAACACCAATGCCCGACCTCACTAATGCTTGTGGCTGAATGGGAGCAAGTTCCGTCATCTAGTGGAAAGCCTTCCCAGAAGAGTGGAGGCTGTTATATTAATGCCCATGATTATGGAATGAGATGATCGACGAGTAGATGTCCACATACTTTTGGTGCAGTGTATGTCTGTTTGATTATACAAGTGGTTAGGCATTTTTAACACACAAATGTTTCTAAAAAAAGACTAGAAGAGAAGTAGTCAATTTCTCTCCAACCCTAAACCACGAAATTATACCATGCATATTGTTGATGATAGTTCTATGTGTGTAGTTAAAGGCAAGGTGTGGTGCTTTGTTGTGAGCCAGCTGCAACATTGCTTAGTCTTCCTTTGCTGCACTTGACCATATTACCGGACATCAAGACAAGACCAGAGCCTGAACAACTAGTACAGTTGATGTTTGTGTAAAACATTCAGAACATCTTTTAATAACAGACATACCCCTCCCCATCTTCACAACAACTTTGTCGATATGACCTGACCATAAAAACGGACTATCCGATGTTACTCCTAGGAGTCTTCAACTCCTGTTGAGGTTTAGGTCGAAGAGAATGAACCAAAATACAGTGCTTTTGGTTTTAGATGTGTTTAATACCAGTTTATTGACCCATTCTGACACTGACTGTAACTCATTGGTAAAGCGGCTCAGTGAGCTCACTGTCTGTAGGTGCTGTTGTGTAGAGTGTGCAGCAAGCCAATTGGGCCCCCTGATTGGGGAGCGGTCTAAGGCATTGCATCTCAGTGCATGAAGAGTCACTGTCGTCCCTGGTTTGAATCCAGGCTGCATCACATCCGACTGTGATTGACTTGCCAGGTTAAAAAAATACAAATGAACCCTTTCATGTTCATAATGGAAATGTCGAATTTCCTTGAATACACTTGTTCATTGAGCTTCCTGATGTCTAATTATTCTTTGGACACATGGGATCAAGTTTGTAATACACATTTCATGTGAATACATGTTCGAATGATCCGATCTTAATCATTTTTGGTATATAGATTGTCCGAACCATATATATATATAAACTCAGCAAAAAAAGAAACGTTCTCTCACTGTCAACTGCATTTATTTCAAGCAAACTTAACATATTTGTTAACAACAAATATTTGCATGAACATAACAAGCTTCAACAACTGAGACATGAACTGAACAAGTTCCACAGACATGTGGCTAACAGAATAATGTTAGTAATTAATAATGACTAATGGAATAATGTGTCCCTGAACAAAGGTGGGGGGGGGTCAATATCAAAAGTAACAGTCAGTATCTGGTGTGGCCACCAGCTGCATTAAGTACTGCAGTGCATCTCCTCCTCATGGACTGCACCAGATTTGCCAGTTCTTGCTGTGAGATGTTACCCCAATCTTCCACCAAGGCACCTGCAAGTTCCCGGACATTTCTGGGAGGGATGGCCATAGCCCTCACCCTCCGATCCAACAGGTCCCAGACGTACTCAATGGAATTGAGATCTGGGCTCTTCGCTGACTTTCCTGTCTTGCAGTAAATCACGCACAGAACGAGTAGTATGGCCAGTGGCATTGTCATGCTGGAGGGTCATGTCAGGATGAGCCTGCGGGAAGGGTACCACATATGTCTTCCCTGTAACGTACAGCATTGAGATTGCCTGCAATGACAACAAGCTCAGTCCGATGATGCTGTGACACACCGCCACAGACCATGACGGACCCTCCACCTCGATCCCTCTCCAGAGTACAGGCCTCAGTGTAACGCTCATTCCTTCGACAATAAACGTGAATCTGACCATCACCCCTGGTGAGACAAAACAGCTGTCCGCCCTGTCTCCCTGTCTTAGGTGTGTCACAGTATATATCGCTTTCTTTATTTGTTGTAGAACAATAGTGAAGACATCAAAACTATGAAATAACACATATGGAATCATGTAGTAACCAAAAAAGTGTTAATCAAATCAAAATATATTTTAGATTTTAGATTCTTCAAAGTAGCCACCCTTTGCCTTGATAACAGCTTTGCATTCTCTTAATGAGCTTCATGAGGTAGTCACCTGGAATGCTTTTCAAACAGTCTTGAATGAGTTCCCACATATGCTGAGCACTTGTTGGCTGCTTTTCCTTCGCTCTGCGGTCCAACTCATCCATCACAATTGGGTTGAGTTGGGTAATTGTGGAGGCCAGGTCATCACTCAATCTCCCTCCGTCTTGGTCAAATAGCCCTTACACAGCCTGGAGGTGTGTTCTGGGTCATTGTCCTGTTGAAAAACAGATGATAGTGGGACTAAGCGCAAACCAGATGGGATGACATATCACTCTAGAATGATGTGATAACCATAATGGTTAAGTGTGCCTTGAATTCTAAATAAATCATAGACAGGGTCACCAGCAAAGCACCCCCACATCATCCTCTATTCTTCACGGTGGTAACCACACATGCAGATATCATCTGTTCACCTCCTCTGCGTCTCACAAAGACGGCGGTTGGAACCAAAAACTCAAATTTGGACTCATCAGACCAAAGGACAGATTTCCAGTTGTCTAATGTTCATTGCTCGTGTTTCTTGGCCCAAGCTAGTCACTACTTATTATTGGAATCCTTTAGTAGTGGTTTCTTTGCAGCAATTGGACCATGAAGGCCTGATTCAAGCAGTCTCCTCTGAACAGTTGATGTGGAGATGTGTCTGTTATTTGAACTCCGTGAGGTGCAATCTGAGGTGCAGTTAATTGCCAATTTCTGAGGCTGGCACCTCTAATGAACTTATCCTCTGCAGCAGAGGTAACTCAGGGTCTTCCATTCCTGTGGCGGTCCTCAAGAGAGCCAGTTTCATCATATCGCTTGATAGTTTTTGCGACTGCACTTGAAGAAACTTTCAAAGTTCATTACATTTCCGGATTGACTTAAAGTAACGATGGACTGTTTTTTCTCTTGGCTTTTTTTGAGCTGTTCTTGCCATAATATGGACTTGGTCTTTTACCAAATAGGGATATCTTCTGTATACCACCTCCTACCTTGTCACAACACAACTGATTGGCTTAAACAGATTAAGAAGAAAATCAATTTCACAAATTAACTTTTGACAATGCACACCTGTTAATTGAAATACATTTTAACCAGCTTCACTACCTCGTGAAGCTGGTTGAGAGAATGTCGACAGTGTGCAAAGCTGTCTTCAAAGCAGAGGGTGGCTACTTTGAAGATTCTCAAATCTGAAATATATTTTGATTTGTTTAACACTTTTAGCAAACATATACATAAAAAAAACGGAAATATCACATTTACATAAGTATTCAGACCCTTTACTCTGGGCTGTTGAAGCACCTGTGGCAGCGATTACAGCCTCGAGTCTTCTTGGTACGACGCTACAAGCTTGGCTCACCTGCTCCATTCATTTTTGCCTCGACCCTGACTAGTCTCCCAGTCTCTGCCGCTGAAAAACATCCCCACAGCATGATGCTGCCACCACCATACTTCACCGTAGGGATGGTGCCAGGTTTCCTCCAGACGCTTGGCAATCAGGCCAAATAGTTCAATCTTCGTATCATCAGAACAGAGAATCTTGTTTCTCATGGTCTGGTCTGAGTCCTTTAGGTGCCTTTTGGCAACCTCCAAGTGGGCTGTCATGTGCCTTTTACTGAGGAGTGGGTTATGTCTGGCCCCTATACCTTAAAGGCCTGATTGGTGGAGTGCTACAGAGATGGTTGGCCTTCTGGAAGGTTCTCCCATCTCCACACAGGAACTCTGGAGCTCTATCAGAGTGGCCATCAGGTTCTTGGTCACCTCCCTGACCAAGGCCCTTTTCCACCGATTGCTCAGTTTGGCTGGGAGGCCAGCTCTAGGAAGAGTCTCGGTGGTTCCAAACTTTTTCCATTTAAAAATGATAGAGGCTACTGTGTTCTTGGGGACCTTCAATGATGCAGTAATGTTTTGGTACCCTTCCCTGATCTGTGCCTCGAGACAATCCTGTCTCAGAGCTCTATCGACAATTACTTCCACCCCATGGCTTGGTTTTCTGCTCTGACACGCACTGTTAACTGTGGGACCTTATATGGAAAGGTGTGTGCCACCACGGGTGGACTCCAATCAAGTTGTAGAAACATCTCAAGGATGATCAATGGAAACAGGATGCACCTGAGCTCAATTTCAGGTCTCATAGCAAAAAGTCTGAATACTGATGAAAATAAGGTATTTTCAATTATTATTATTTTTTTTTTAATAAACATTTGCAAAAATGTCTAAAACCCTGTTTTCGCTTTGCCATTATGGTTTATTGACTGTAGAGTGATGAGGACAAACGTTTGTGGAATCCATTTTGGAATAAGGTTGTAACGTAACAAAATGTGGTTAAAGGGAAAGGAGTCTGAATACTTTCCGAAAGCACTTTATAGATTGTCTGTAGCGGTATCTGAATATAAAAACAATATTTAAATAAATCCACACACTCTCGCTCTCCCATGCATACCCCCTAGAGTGCATGCAGTGTAAGCACATTCAATGGAGTCATTTTATCAGCTTTATTTGACTTTTTCTCAGATCATTATACATTCAAATCGTAATAATTGTCTGGACCGATATATATATAAAAACAATATATAAAGAAATCCATATATTGGACAGCATAAGCAAATCTCAATCTAAGTCGATTGCGAGTGAGGCCCTGCTACAACATTCTCCCCCTTTCTGTCCCCCTCTCTCACATGCACACGTGTCTACATGATGCTATATTATTATTTTTATTTAACATTGATTTAACTAGGCAAATCAGTTAAGAACAAATTCTTATTTACAATGACAGCCTACCGGGGAACAGTGGGTTAACTGCCTTGTTCAGGGGCAGAACGACAGGTTTTTAACCTTGTCAGCTCGTGGATTCGATCCAGCAACCTTTCGGTTACTGGCTCAACGCTCCAACCACTAGGCTACCTGCTGCCCCATATATAGTAAAAGGACTTGAATGGGTTAAGAATAAACCATTTCTGAGAAAATTCAGGTTGCATTTATTGAGATGACTCATGTAGAGATTAGCTGGCACAGCCACACAGTCATAAAATCGTATTTTAAACCTAAACCTAACCACCCTGCTAGCCCTAATGCCTAACCCTAACCACCCTGCTAGCCCTAATGCCTAACCCTAACCACCCTGCTAGCCCTAATGCCTAACCCTAACCACCCTGCTAGCCCTAATGCCTAACCCTAACCACCCTGCTAGCCCTAATGCCTAACCCTAACCACCCTGCTAGCCCTAATGCCTAACCCTAACCACCCTGCTAGCCCTAATGCCTAACCCTAACCACCCTGCTAGCCCTAATGCCTAACCCTAACCACCCTGCTAGCCCTAATGCCTAACCCTAACCACCCTGCTAGCCCTAATGCCTAACCCTAACCACCCTGCTAGCCATAATGCCTAACCCTAACCACCCTGCTAGCCCTAATGCCTAACCCTAACCACCCTGCTAGCCCTAATGCCTAACCCTAACCACCCTGCTAGCCCTAATGCCTAACCCTAACCACCCTGCTAGCCCTAATGCCTAACCCTAACCTTAAATGAAGACCAAAAAGCTCATTTTTACGATATAGCTCATTTTGACTTCGCAGCTGGCCTATCTAGCGTAAACTGCTCAGTTCTGCCTCGAGGGCAAGACTCATGACAATAAACATCATCCTGCGAGAAAAGCAAAGATGAACCTACGGAGAGAATAGCTGGTGATATACTACACACATGACTGTGCAAACACACACACACACGAACCCAACCACCCACCCACACATTCCAGAGCAGAAGAGCTATTAAGTACATTAAGTTAATTGCACGGAGTGTGATTTGGGCTGGAGTGGAGAGTAATTGGGCTTCATTTGAGGGGGTCTGTCAATTTAGCTCCCGCATAAGGTGCTAGCCAGCCCTCCAACTTCCTTCCATTAGAGGGATGAGAGCTAGTGCTACTATTTCTCACACACACACACACACACACACACACACACACACACACACACACACACACACACACACACACACACACACACACACACACACACACACACACACACACACACACACACACACACACACACACACACACACACACACTCCTCCTATCCCACCATCTCTTCTCCAATCAGTGACTATTTCAGGAGCGAGCCGCGAGTGGTCGTAAAGTGAAAGACCAAGTTGTCTCCATCTTTCAGCACTCACGGTACCAATTTGACAGTACTTTTGACCCACTAGGATCCTGGCCCGGGGAGAGAATAGCCTGAGACTAACCAGGGAAGGACTAGGACATCGTGTGTCAGACAGCTGTCATCCAGACTGATCCTAGCATCACCATAACAACCTGTCATCATCATCATCATCACCAGGATCATCATCGTCCTCCTCCTCCTCCTCTCCCTCCACTCTCAATGTGTTGTAACGGTATGGTCCCCCACACAAACTCACAGTCCTCTCTGGAGGAACTACTACTTACATACAGCAAACACACTCACACACACACACACACACACACGTGCGTACTTGTGCAAAGGCCTATGCTCCAACGCAGTGAATTACTTGAAAGCTGACGGCAATGGTAATTAACAAGCTGTTTTTTAACAGATTGGCTACTTGTACTTCAAAGACTTTCCATCCTCAAAACAACAACGACAACAAACAGAGGAGAGAGGGCTATAGGTGTAACTCGCAGCTGGGTTGAACTCTCCCTCCCCTAACTACTGTCCTCCATGCTCATTTAGCTGAAGCATTAAGGCGGGGTGGGAGGATGGAAACCGTACCAACTTAATTTGCTGCTTCCAGTCCAAAATTCTCCACGGCTAAACTCCTGTGTTTCTCCTGCCTCCCCTTCTCTCTCACTCTCTCTTTCTCTCCATTTCAGGGACAGAAACCATGCATGAAAAAATGTAATTACTTCAATCCGTTGGCTTTGGCAGCGGCGCATAAATCCTTCCCAGTTAGAAGTGATAGCACTCCTTCATTTCTTCCCCGTTCCCCCCGCCCCCTGATTTCCCACCCGCTTCCAAGTCCTCCTGCTTGGGGGAGAATCAGCTGAACGCATGTCTCCCTGGTCATTCCAGCCAATTACCTTCCCCTCCCACAACGTTCACACAACACCAGTGGAACGCTAAGGGGCACTGTCAAAAACATCACAGTCATTTGATTCCACTGTATCTTGTGTGAGTTGTGTGTCACCGTGGGTGTGTGTGTCAGAGTGGGTGTGTCACGGTGGGTGGGTGTGTGTGTCAGTGTGTGTGTGTGTGTGTGTGTGTGTTACTGTGGGCATGTGAGACGTGCTTACACACTCACAGCCCTCCGCTGGGTAATGAATGATAAAGGGACTCATTTTGAAAGGCGCTAATAATCAAGAGCAGTTTTCCTCCCCCCTCTCTCTCTGTCTCATTCCCCTTCCCTCTCCTCTTGTTAGAGACAAAGGGGTGTGTGTGCGTGAGTGCATGCGCGCGCGCGTGTGTGTGTGTGTGTGTGAATGTGTGAGACAGTATAACGTCTCTCGTCAGAACGCAGACACTGGTTAAATGACCTATTTGTCGACGGATCAAAGCAATTCTCCTCATTACTGAAAACTTGTCTGCGTAATAAGGAGATCTTATCAGTGAGCCGAGCTCCCCTCTGCCTGGCAAAACTGAATCAAATGAGAAACTATCGTGCTGCCGGCTCTCCGGGGAAAACAAGGGAGAGGAAAGGGGAGGAGGTGGAATAATAGAGAGGAGGAATAGGATAGAGGAGTGATGCTCTCCGTACTGCTGCTGGGTGCAGAGAGGACAGGGGGGGGGATCAGCTCCTAAATGTTCCTGTGACATTTCCATTTCTATCGTATTTGCACAGCGTTGTTTTCGCTGTATATAAAACAATGTAATTCATATAGTATTAAATCATCTTTCCTGCTCTCACTTAAAATAGACCGACTTGACTTTTTATCATAATCGTCTCTATGTTTTGTATGTAGAAAGACTGAAACACATTGAATCCATGACCTTATGAATGAACACTGTGTCCAATCCAGGTGTGTTATTTCTCCCGCTGTCTGACTGTTTGTGTATTATTGATAGGGCAAAATGTAGATTTCCACCTAAATAGACATACCCAAAAGTTAAAAAAAAATTCATGAGACGGCCATAAACAATAACTGGAAATGCTGCATAGTTTTTTAGAAAGTTCTGGAACTCACCTTTCTGGTAAAAAAATAAAAAATGTTTGAATTTGACGAAGTGTACACCTTTCTGAGGACATAAGCTCAAGTACATTGTACAAATATTGTGAGAATATGAAAAATCATATATAAATGTTTACTATTCAACAAAAGTGGGGCAATAGGGCTTGAAATGACTGTTACTATATTTAGAAAGCATTTCAATCAAATTATAAACGACTTAATATGAGATTTCTCCCTAAAAATGTAAAATAAATTATCATACTTAGTGACAGTACAATATTGTCACCATTTCATATAACTGATGACAGACTTTTCTACTAAATGTTCTCTGAGCAGCGCTGAGTCACCATTCAAAGACGTTACAACTTCGGCACAAAGCGATTTCGCCCGTCTGTGACCAGAGAAAATGGTCTTGTTTCAATTCTACAAATGAGTTATATATTTTTTCCTGTCGACAGCTAAAAATCCATCTGATAAAACCACGGCAAGAGGAGACTATTAATTGTTGCATCCTCTAGACTCTCCCGTTTCATATGCACTATTGCATGTGCAGCTGTGAGTTGCACAGGCACAGGGAATCGCTTCTTTGTCTGGATAGGCCAGAAAATATGTCACATGATGCTTGACTTGGAAATAATCGATTTCATGTGTCTGTGAAGCTGCGCTTGCAATAGCGCATACGAATCGGGACAACTAGTGGTTTTACGGAGTGTAAAGGCAATTGATGTTGTGCCGTTCAAAGAGCTTGCTGTACATTGAAAAGTCGTTCGGAACCGTTCCAGAGTCGCTCAAAGTCCCCTATATAGGGGACTTAACATCTAAGAGGTTTTATGGGCTGAGCTAGTGCTCGTGGAGATGACAGCTTGGACTCCTGAGGAGAATTCGCCCTGGGGGGGGGGTTTAGCGTTGGCTAGCTAGCTCCTGCAGGGTTTAGCGCTGTTGTTGGAAACTAAAAGCTCACGGAGCACCGGACGTCTGTGTTTCATGTGATAGGAGTGCATTCAGAGCACAGGATTGTAAGCACTGTGTGTGTGTTTGTCCCCAGTAGAGGCCTTCTGAGCTCAGCTCAGCTCAGCCCACACAATACTCACCACGGCAGATTGAAAGAGAAGGAGAGAGGACGCAAACAAGGAGAGGTGTGTAAACATAAATGCACATACAGTGCTTTAAGAGAGTTTTCACACCCCTTGACTTTTTCCACATTTTGTCAGGCCAAATGAACGGTGCATTTGGAAAGTATTCAGACCACTAGACTTTTCCCACATTTTGTTAGGTTACAGCCTTTTTCTAAAATTGATTCAACTGCCCCCCCCCCCACCCTATACACAATAACCCATAATGACAAAGCAGAAACTGATATTTAGAATTTTTGGCACATTTATTAAAAATGTAAAAGGGAAAAAACACATGAATAAGTATTCACACCATTTACTCAGGACTTTGTTGAAGCACATATGGCAGCAGCGATTACAGCCTCAAGTCTTCTTGGGTATGACGCTACAAGCTTGGCACAACTGTATTTGGGGAGTTTCTTCCATTCTTCTCTGCAGTTCCTCTCAAGGTTGGATGGTGAGCATTGCTGCTATTTTCAGTTCTCTCCAGAGATGTTTGATCGAGTTCAAGTCCGGGCTCTGGCTGAGCCACTCAAGAACATTCAAAGATTTATCCCGAAGTCACTCCTGCGTTGTCTTGGCTGTCTGCTTAGGGTCGTTGTCCTGTTGGAAGGTTGAGCCTTCGCCGCATCCTGAGGTCCTGACCGCTCTGGAGCAAGTTTTTTAAAATCAAGGATCACTATGTACTTTGCTCTGTTCCTCTTTGCATCAATCCTGACTAGTCTCCCAGTCCCTGCTGCTGAAAAACATCCCCACAACATGATGCTGCCACCACCATGCTTCACCGTAGAGATGGTGCCAGGTTTCCTCCAGATGTGAAGCTTGGCAATCAGGCCAAAGAGTTAAATCTTCGTTTCATCAGACCAGAGAATCTTGTTTCTCATGGTCTGAGAGTTGATAGGTGCCTTTTGGCAAACTCCAAGCAGGTTGTCATGTTCCTTTTACTGAAGAGTGGCTTCAGTCTGGCCACTCTACCATAAAGGCCTGATTGGTGGAGTGCTACAGAGATGGTTGTCCTTCTGGAAGGTTTTCCCTTCTCCACAGAGGAACTCTAGAGCTCTGTCAGAGTGACCATCGAGTTCTTGGTCACCTCCCTGACCAAGGCCCTTCTCCCCCGATTGCTCAGTTTGGCTGGGCGGCTAGCTCTAGGAAGAGTCTTGATGGTTACAAACGTCTTCCAATTAACAATGATGGAGGCCACTGTGTTCTTGGGGACCTGTCTCGGAGGTCTACGGACAATTCCTTCGACCTCATGACCTCATGGTTTTTGCTCTGACATGCACTGTCAACTGTGGGACCTCAATTCAATTTACAACAGGTGGACTCCAATCAAGTTGAAGAAACATCTCAAGGATGATCAATGGAAACAGGATGCAACTTAGCTCAATTTCGAGTCTCATAGCGAAGGGTCTGAATAATTATGTAAATATGGTATTTCTGTTTTTATTTTTGATACATTTGCAAACATTTAAAAATCCTGTGCTTTGAATGCACTCCTATCACATGTTTAGATTGCTGAGGACTTTTTTGTATTTAATACATTTTAGAATAAGGCTGTAATGTAACACATGTGGAAAAGGTCAAGGGGTCTGAATACTTTCATAAGGCACTGTACACACTGGAGTTGCAACCAAGAATACATTGAATGTTCCGGAGTGGTCTATTTACAATTCTGACTGGAAATTGTCTTGAAAATCTATGGCAAGACATGAAAATTGCTGTCTAGCAGTGCTCAACAACCAACTTGACAGAGCTTGAATCATTTAAAAAAAAAAGAATAGTGTGCAAATATTGTACAATCTAGTTGTGGAAAGCTCTTAAGAGACTTTCCCAGAAAGACTCACAGCTGCAATCGCTGCCAAAGGGGATTCTAACATGTATTAATATTTTTGTATTTCATTTTCAATAAATGTACAAAGAAATGTCTAAAAACATCTTTTCACTTTGTCGCTATGGGGTAGTGTGTGTGGATGGGTGAGACAAAACATATACTTCATCCATTTTGAATTTAGGCTGTAACAAAAAAAACATGTGGAATAAGTCAAAGGGTGTACTTTCAGAAGGCACTGTACATACTGTAGTAGGTACACACTCTACACCATATGTATCTTCCCACAACAGATGCAGATGCGCGCACACACACTTTTTTATTAACTAGGCAAGTCAGATAAAAACACATTCTTATTTACAATGACGGCCTACCCCTGCCAAACCCTAACCCGGACGACGCTGGGCCAATTGTGTGCCGCCCTATGGGAACACACACACATGTGAGCACAAGTACACAAAAGCACACACGCACACAACCACACACACCAGTAAGTAAAGGGGAAATGAAAAGCCAGTTGGAGACTGGGAGAAGTCAAACTCCACTACATCTCAATGAGACATGTGTTCTGTTTTAGAGAGGGAGGTTGTGACGTATACTGCTGTCTGAACCACTGGAGATCACACTGGCACCTGGGGTCATGACCCCAGCTAAACCTTCTCCCATTGGACAAGATCTGCCAAACCTTATTCACTAAACGTCAGAGTCCTTACTAACTAAACAGTGCCACAGACAAGTCATAACATGACTGGTGCATTTGATCCAGACATGTTCCACTACCACTATTGCCTGGATTTGGTAATACAGAACATACAATATATTGCCAGTCGCCTTCAACGCCCAAAGAACAACATTGCCATCTACAGCCGGCATTGGCCAGGAAGTGGTTCCAACATTGGCCGTGTGTTATTGTTTGAGTTGAGGTTTGAAATGTGGGTGAATAAGCATGAACGTACTCGCACGCATGCGCACATACACACAAAGCCACGCGCAAAAACACACACACAAAACCACACAATCACAGACACAAGCATACACAATACAATAATATTGCCTTCTTTGCAATCCTCACAACCCAATAAACCATCTATGGAACAAAATAGTGGATTAAATGACAAATGAAAAAGGAACACTTATTTGGACTTGGAATTTGTTTACAGCTTTGTATATAATCTGTAAAAAACCTCAAACCATTTAAATGATTTTCTATAAAAGACCCCTTTTTTTTGTGTGGGAGAATACTATAAGAAAGGATATCTCTTTAGATATTTTCAAAAGAAAACGTCCCATTTCCTACTTTTATATTAGGACAAATAAATATTTGTCAAATTATATTTAAACTTGTACAGACATGCAAAACATTGTTATTATTTGGGGGGAGTAAATCCTTTGGATAGTCTTAAAAAGTGGCGCGATTATGAAATGACACTCTCACGTCTACGAATTTCTTTCTCTCTCTTTCTTTCTCCTTCTCAGTGCTTTGTGTTGTTTTAGGGTCTCCCAACAACAAGTATTTATGAAAGAAGAAGTGGAGATGCAGTTGCCTTGGTACTACAACCTACAGTTAGTCCTGATGTACACATACCAATGATCTGGCCTGTCATAACTGTGACAATTAGGTACTGTGGTCTGCCTGGTGTTCAAAGGGACTGACATACAACCACGAAGAATCATTATCTGTAGCCCCTCCAGAAACACATGTGCACGCACGCACACACACGCTCACAAGAAACTGCTAGATGTGTACCTAGCTCTACACTAAAGCAGCAGAAACAACAGAGTAAAGCCCAACAAGCAGGTGGAGTTACAGATACTATCATTTTTGGGACACTGTAAAGTCCATGGAGAATAAGAGCACCTCCTCCCAGCTGCCCACTGCACTGAGGCTAGGAAACACAGTCACCACTGATAAATCTACGATAATCGATCATTTCAATAAGCATTTTTCTACGGCTGGCCATGCATTCCACCTGGCTACCCGTACCCCTGCCAACAGCTCTGCACCCCCTGCAGCAACTTGCCCAAGACCCCCCCACTTCACCCAAATCCAGACAGCTGATATTCTGAAAGAGCTGCAAAATCTGGATCCCTACAAATCAGCTGGGCTAGATAATCTGGACCCACTCTTTCTAAAATGATCCACCAAAATTGTTGCAACCCCTATTACTAGCCTGTTCAACCTCTCTTTCGTAGCGTCTGAGATCCCCAAAGATTGGAATGCTGCCGCAGTCATCCCCCTCTTCAAAGGGGGAGACACTCTAGACCCAAACTGTTATAGACCTATATCCATCCATCCTGCCTTGCCTTTCTAAAATCAAAAGCCAAGTTAACAAACAGATCACCGACCATTTCAAATCCCGTCGTACCTGGTCCACTATGCAATCTGGTTTCCGAGCTGGTCATGGGTGAACCTTAGCCACACTCAAGGTATCATAACCGTCATCGATAAAAGACAGCACTGTGCCGCTGTCTTCATCGACCTGGCCAAGGCTTTCGACTCTGTCAAATCACTGCCGGCAGACTCAATAGCTTTGGTTTGTCAAATGACTGCCTCGCCTGGTTCACCAACTACTTTTCAGATAGAGTTCAGTGTGTCAAATCAGAGGGCCTGTTGTCCGGACCTCTGGCAGTCTCTATGGGGGTGCCACAGGGTTCAATTCTCGGGCCGACTCTTTTCTCTCTATTAATCAATGATGTTGCTCTTGCTGCTGGTGATTCTCTGAATCACCTCTACGCAGACAACACCATTTTGTATACATCTGGCCCTTCTTTGGACACTGTGTTAACTTCTTGGTGACAGGGGGCAGTATTTCCATTGCTCCTCTCCCCAGAAGATAATATATGCATATTATTGGTAGATTTGGATAGAAAACACTGAAGTTTCTAAAACTGTTTGAATCATGTCTGTGAGTATAACATAACTTATGTAGCAGGTGAAACCCAGAGGAAAAACCATTCAGATTTTTGTTTTGGAGGTCACTCTCTTTTCAATGAGCTTTCATTGGGAATCCAGATTTCTAAGGGACTTTCTTGCAGTTCCTACCGCTTCCGCAGTCTTTAGAAATTGGTTGAGGTTTTTCCTTTGTGTAATGAAGAAGTAGCCCTGTTCAAAACAAGGGTCACTTCAAGTGAACTGGTTGTTAGAGGCGCGTGTCCAGAAAGCTAGCGTCAGTTTGTTTTCTTCCTGTATTGAACACAGATCATCCCGTCTTCAATTTTATCGATTATTTACGTTAAAAAAAAGACCTACAGTTGTATTACAAAAGTAGTTTGTCAGAAAGGTAACTTTTTAAATATTTTGTAGTCACGTTGAGCAAATTGGAACCAGTATTTTTCAGGATCAATCACGCCAAATAAATTAACATTTTGGATATATATCGATGGAATTAATCAAACAAAAGGACCATTTGTGATGTTTATGGGACATATTGGAGTGCCAACAGAAGAAGCTCGTCAAAGGTAAGGCCTGATTTATATTTTTAGTTCTGCGTTTTGTGTCACGCCTTGGTTTTGTGTCACGCCTCTCTTTTCTTTACGGAGGTGCTATGCTCAGATAATAGCATCGTTTGCTTTCGCCAAAATGTTGGCTGGATTCACAACACGTGTAGCTTTAATTTGGTATCTTACATCTGTGATTTCATGAAAGTTAGATTTTTCTAGTAATTTATTTGAATCTGGCGCTCTGCATTTTCTCTGGCTTTTGACGTCCCACATATTCCAGAGATGTTAACAAACCTCCAAACAAGCTTCAACACCATTAAACACTCCTTCCGTGGTCTCCAACTGCTTTTAAATGCTAGTAAAACTAAATTCACGCTCTTAAACCAATTTCTGCCCGCACCCGCCCACACGACTAGCATCACTACTCTGGACGGTTCCAACTTAGAATATGTGGACAACTACAAATACCTAGGTGTCTGGTTAGACTGTAAATTCTCCTTCCAGACTCACATTAAGCATCTCCAATCCAAAATGACATCTAGAATCGGCTTCCTATTTCGCAGCAATGCCTCCTTCGCTGCATGAAATATACCCTCGTAAAACTGACTATTCTACCGATCCTTGACTTCGGCAACGTAATTTACAAAATAGCCTCCAACACTCTACTCAGCAAACAATGTAGTCTCACAGTGCCATCCGTTTTGTCATCAAAGCCCCATATACTACCCACCACTGCGACCTGTATGCTCTCGTTGGCTGGCCCTCTCTACATATTCGTTGCCAAACCCACTGGCTCCAGATCATCTATAAGTCTTTGCTTTGTAAAGCCCTGCCTTATCTCAGCTCGCTGGTCACCATAGCAACACCCACCCGTAGCACACGCTCCAGCAGGTATATTGCACTGGTCATCCCCAAAGCCAACACTTCCTTCGGCCGCCTTTCCTTCCAGTTCTCTGCTGCCAATGACTGGAACGAATTACAAAAATCACTGAAGCTGTAGACTTAAATCTCCCTCACTAACTTTAAGCATCAGCTGTCAGAGCAGCTTTCCGATCACTGTACCTGTACACAGCCCATCTGTAAATAGCACACCCAACTACCTCATCCCCATATTGTTATTTATTTCCTTGCTCTTTTGCACCCCAGTATCTCTACTTGCACTTCATCATCTGCACATCTGTCACTCCAGTGTTAATGCTAATTTGTAATCATTTCGCCTCTATGGCCTATTTATTGCCTTACCTCCCTAATCTTCTACATTTGCACACACTGTACATATATTTTTTTTCTATTGTGTTATTGACTGTACGTTTGTTTATGTGTAACTCTATGTTGTTATTTTTGTCGCACTGCTTTGCATGATCTTGGCCAGGTCGCATTTGTAAATGAGAACTTGTTCTCGACTGGCCTACCTGGTTAAATAAAGGCAAGATAAAATGTAAAACAAAATCCATCAGGTCACTGCAACCAGAGAGGCGAGAGAGTGGCAATGGCATGTTACTAGTTCCCGCAGATTATAACAGTTATAAGCACACACACGCAAATGCACACACACACACACACACACAAGCGTGTGTGTGTGTGATACAGACTAATATGTGGCCTGTGTGCGGGTTCTGGGTGAGGAGGGCGAGAGCAATACAATACCCTTCTCTCTATTAGTGAAAGGAACTAATTAATGGGTGTTAAGCAGGGAATGACTTTTCCAATTATTGCCTTAGCGGGACACAGTGGTTAAAGGAGCCTGGGACTGAATAGTAGAGGCTTATGGTAAATTAGGAAGCCTATTCTCCCTGTAGGTAACAATGGTCTGACTCCCCTCATTCTCTCTCCTCTGCTCTGGGAGGAAAGAATGGAGAGAACGCAGCCATTATAATGGTGGAGAAAGCAGTTTCTCTCTCTTTATTTCTCTCTCTTTTCCTCTCTTTCTGTCTCGTTGATTATATAGGATTGATTGAATTGTGAAATCAGAGAGGGATGGATGCATGAATGAGTTTTCTTAGCTGCTCCTAGAGGCTTTTCACACGCTGACTCTTGCAGGGCAGAGAGACAGAGGGGCGAATGTGTGGCTACTGCACTTTCCTCACCATTTAGCCCCCACCCCCACCCCACCCGTTCCGCCACTCCGTCCACTCTTCTCTCCCCCCTCTCTCTTCATCCATTCCATCAGCCCACAGTGAGGAGGAGGAATGCAGAGTAGAGAGAAAATGGGGACAGAACGAGTGAGAGGGGAAAAGGAAGTGGGAGGGGTGAAGACACTGCATCAGCAGAATCCTACAGGGGGGTATGTGCCTTAACTGGCTGGCCACTGAACAATAGAAATGTAGCCAGGGGTATACTGTGCCTTGATTGGAGCTTGTGGAGACACTAACCTGGCTAGAGAAGTTATCATAGAGGGGAAGGCCAACATACAGTGCATTCGGAAAGTATTCAGACCCCTTGACTGTTTCCACATTTTGTTGAGTTCACTGCCTTATTCCAATTCAATGGTTTTTTTCCCCCCTCATCAATCTACACACAATACTCCATAATAACAATGCAAAAACAGGTTTTTAGAAAACTGAAATATCACATTTTCAGACCCTTTACTGAGTACTTTGTTGAAGCACCTTTGGCAGCAATTACACACTTGAGTATTCTTGGGTATGACATCGAATTCATCTGGTATAATTTCCTACATGTACAATCCTTTCCTTTAAATTCCGCCTGTTGCTCTTCCCCTTTTCCCCACAGACACACACAGATGGCTATAAGGACAGCAGGAGGCTCTCTTTCCAGCCCACAGGAGGAAACACCTTTGGAATCTCACCTGGTAAAACAGATGTCTAAGGAGCAGCTGGCTGAGGATGGAGGGACGGACGTATAGAGGGAGGAGAGAAAAAGACGAGAGGAGAGCAGAGGAGGAGGGTGTATTCATGTTTGATGTCGAACTGGATGTCTGACAAAACAAACCTCTTCCAGCCAAGGCCTGTCCATGCCAAGCAAGCTGGTGAGAGGCTGGACCTGTGGTGTCATATGGTGGGAGCGCACACACATAAACACACGCGAGCATACGCGCACACACACACACACACACACAGAGTCCAACTACAGCGCCTCAGCCAGTCTGTCTGTGTTTCTCAGGATGTTCTGGCTCAGACTAACCCAGGGAGGGAGTCTGTTTGGCCAACTATCTCAGCCTGGGAGTCCAGCTGTCAGTTTGACAAATAAACCACACTGGATTGAGGGGGAGAGAGGTATGTGTGTGTGTGTGTGTGTGTGTGTGTGTGTGTGTGTGTGTGTGTGTGTGTGTGTGTGTGTGTGTGTGTGTGTGTGTGTGTGTGTGTGTGTGTGTGTGTGTGTGTGTGTGTGTGTGTGTGTGTGTGTGTGTGTGTGGTTTGGATTGGACTCAGATGATGATGAGTGTAGGAATGAGGCTGTTATATCCTGACACTCTTCTTCCTGATTGAAATGAACCATACAACACCAAAGAAATGTGCCTGTGCCAATGTGGGGTAGCCACTGTATGTCTGGTATTACCTAGCCTGTTCCACTAAACCAGTGGGCAAAGCAGGTGAAAACCTTATGGTCAGCCAGTTTGACCGGCAACTAATAGCAAGTCATTCTCAACTGCATATGGATCAAAACCTAACATGTACTGTAACATGCACGTACTTTACTGTATGGCCCCATAGAACCAGATCTAAGAGAAGTCCTCTATGAACCCTGGTATTATATTATCAAGAGCTGTGGAGAAAACTGTAAAGCTCTCTCTCTCTCTCTCTCTCTCTCTCTCTCTCTCTCTCTCTCTCTCTCTCTCTCTCTCTCTCTCTCTCTCTCTCTCTCTCTCTCTCTCTCTCTCTCTCTCTCTCTCTCTCTCTCTCTCTCTCTCTCTCTCTCTCTCTCTCTCTCTCTCTCTCTCTCTCTCTCTCGGAGTTTATGAACAACGTGGGATATTAATACCCTTTATAGCATGTTGGAGGAAATGTTATTTTCTAGTGGGAATGAAAACACAATGAAAACATGGGCAATTTTTAAATATGAATGGGCGTTATATTATATACTGTATCTGCACATCTAGGGCCTATCTATTGATCTACCTACAGTAGCCACATACTGAAAAGGTATGTCCATTCAACCTAAAGGGATACTTCGGGATTCTGGCAATGAGGCATGCTAGCAGAATTACCCATAGACTTCCAGTCATTGCGTTAACGCTAGTTAGCATTGGCTCGCGGAACTACATTTAACTTCCTTCACACTGGACACAGAGACATAAAAAATGCTTTCCACAAGTTCATCTGGATCTGGGGAAGCAGATAAAGGGCCTCGTGGCCAAATTCCCAAAGTATCCCTTTAAGATGATAGAACATGCCTTGTAGTACAGTAAGTGGCCATCTTAGGTAGATTGATAAACACATTCCACTGTTTGCCTCGACTTATTTTTTTAAAATTATTTTTTATTTTTTTTACCTTTATTTAACCAGGCAAGTCAGTTAAGAACATATTCTTATTTTCAATGACGGCCTGGGAACAGTGGGTTAACTGCCTGTTCAGGGGCAGAATGACAGATTTGTACCTTGTCAGCTCGGGGGTTTGAACTCGCAACCTTCCGGTTACTAGTCCAACGCTCTAACCACTAGGCTACGCTGCCGACTTATGACGGAATGAGCCCTAATTATGACGGAAGGAGCCGTCACAAAACAATCTCGGCAGAAACCATGTCATTTTCTCATTTAGAGAAGAACATAGAATAAACGCTGACGTCACACTCTTGCCAGTTCCATAGAATGTGTCCCTGCCCATGTAACATTTGCTGGTCTGCCCGTGGACCCAGGCTATGTACACGCTCATCCCCAGAGCTGTGGTTTCACAGCAAACTCGTAGCCTCAACCTCGCATCAACCTGAATCCCGCGAGCGATCCCCATAGTCCCGCGGAACGCAAAATGAAACAGCAAATCACTTCCCCCAAAAGTGTGGGTCAAAGGCAGCAGGACCCGGTGCTTTAATTCCCAAAGTATCCCGTTTAAGTTGAATGGACATGCCTTGTAGTATGTGGATATCTTAGGTAGATCGATAGCTAGTCCCTAGACACGCAGATACAGTATATATATAGCGACCGTTAATATTTATATTTCAATGGCGTTCCTTCCCTTCTCAGTAATGCCGCCCACCACACGCACCGACACTTCTTCTTTCTACCGTGTCCTGTGTGTCTCACGTCTCTCCAACTCGTCCCTTATACATCTCTCCCGTCATACTGTATCTCACTGCACTTCTGTGTCCTGCCGCACAACCACAGGGTCTCCCTGTCCAGAGTGCACGGGGTCCAGACGGCCGTTTGTTAAGCTGCTATTTATCCCCTCCATAAACTGCCTCTCATCTCCTATTAAAGCACTGGGCCTGCTGCCCTTGACCCACACGTAACTCTTGTGTCTTTTGGGGAAGTGATTTACTGTTTCACATAGCGTTCCCTGGACTATGGGGATCGCTAGCGTGATACAGCTGGGGGGGGGCAGTGAAATCACCGGTCTGGGGATGGGTGTGCACACAGTCTGGATCCACGGACAGACATCTTTCTTTTTTTTTTTACAGGGAGAAGGACACATTCTACGGAACTGGCTAGAATGTGACGTCAGTGTTATATTCTATTTTTCTTCTCTAATAAGAGAATAACACTGTTTATGTCTGATGAGCTAGTTTTGTGTGAGCGCTTCTGAGGGTTCATTCCGTCATAATGAGAGGTAAACAGTGGAATGTCTTGCCTCGACAAACACGCAAGCAAAATGCCGACTGGATGTTTGTTTTCCTGTCAATAAAGCAGGATTGTCGGAGATTCCATTTCCTGGGGCTGATACAAGTAATTACATTGATCAGTCTAATTTCATTCGAGCAAAGGAAATTAACTTTGAAATTCATGTATTATCAGAGAGAGAGAGAGCTGGATACAGGAGGTGGGGGAGGCTGGGAGGGGATATTCAGACTTAGTACTCCATGTACCATGCTAATCAGATCGCCATTGGCCAGACTACTTTTAATCTTAAAACTGTCTTCTTCTTCTTCTCCCCCTCTCCAAGTGAGGCACCCACCTTCACACACTAACTTTATTTTTTTATTTTTTTTTACTATAAGTACCAGACCATCCAGTCACATTATCAAGATAATTGTCACATTTCCCTCTGAGTTACACCAACTGATCGCCGACTGATCTGTCAAAGCAAACGTTAGAGGAAGCAGCAACCTCCATTCCACTGACTCAATTAGCCTTGCTCACCGTGTGAAGCACTTTCGCCCTCTCGCTTTCTTCATCCCATTCTCTCTCTTCTAGTGTCATCGTAATTCAAATATCAAAAGACCGGGTCAGTCAGTCAGGAATGGGCTCCTCGAAGAATGTAACCTCATTCTGATGATAGGATCAAGCGAACTGGCTATTCTACATTATTCACAGTATGAATATTCAGTTTGTCTGAGTACCAGCACCCCTGACATCCTAGAGCCTTCTGCCAGAGCTCCTCTCGTCAGCCCCATGCATGTCTTCGCTTAGCATTTAGACTGAGCAATAAGGAGAGCTGAAGAGGCCCATATTTAAACTGCCACGGGGAGACTAACACTAAATATCCGAATGTGTATTTAGTGTGGTGATTTACTGCGTCTCAGACTGGGAGAGCTCATGCTGGAAGAGAAACACAAGGAATTCGGAAGGAAAACATTCAAGGTGAATTCTTTACGAGATTAAATCAAACAGAGGTTGAGAAATGAGCCAAGATGTGTTATTGAATAACACAGGGAGCGAATGAATACGCTGACATTGCTCTTGGCCATTGCTCCGGCAGAGGAAAGATTCAAAGAGAGAGGTCTCCTCTCCTCCTTTTCCTCCCTCGTTCCCCTATCTTTTAAGAGGTTGTTTCTTCTCTTTCATGATCCCTCTGTTTCCCTCTGACATGATGGACTCTGCCACTTCCTGGCTGGCTGTGTGTGTGTGTGTCTCCTCTCACACACAGACAGGCTATGTGGCTGCCATTAACAAGACTACAGGAGTCTACATTCATCTACAGAGAGAGGGGGGGGCAACAAGAGTAAAAGCCTAAACATAACTCTTCAGTAAATATATCAAGGTACTGTACATACATCACAATGTGTGTTAATACATTCCCTGTCTTCTATTTTCACAGCCTGGACTTATTTGGCCAAGATAATGAGTTCCGCACTATATCACATCCATAACACAGTCCATACGGCGAACACTGCGGTTTCCTCGTGACTGGGAACTGGGAAATATTCTCAACCCTCGGTTTCTCCCCTCCCGCACACTCTGTGGTGGACTGGCTCCACAAAACAAGATGGAGCCGTGTACTCTGGCTCCAAGTTCGACATCTCATTGTTCCAGAATAAAATACAAATTGCCACCAAACAAAACCCAAACAATGTGTGTGTACAATGGCAGTGGCACGGCACAACGCACCACATTGTGTGTACGCATGAGCGTGTTTTTAAGTGTGTGAGAGATGGAAAGAGGGAAAGAGAGAGAGAGAGAGAGTAGGAGAGAGAGAGAGAGAGAGAGTAGGAGAGAGAGAGAGATGAAGGGAGAGCGAGAGATGAAGAGGAAGATCGGTGCGGTGTTGGCACGGCCAGAGGAGGCAGAAGCCAGAAGGCTTCATTAGAACTGAGGGAGAAGGCCACGGACGCTAGGGCTCTGGGAAGTCTATCAGACCAAAACACAACCCCAGCCTTTAATCCCGCTGGAGTCACACCCACACCCAGCCACACACACAACTCTCTTCCAAAACATCGCAATCAATGCTTTTTTTCTCTTTCTCTATTCCTCCACTTGTTTTGTCTTTTTCTTTCTTCTGCTTGCTGTATTTGTTGTTGCTGCGTGTGTCAGTGGAGAGCTGTAGTCATTCATCACTGGTAAATGTACGCTGAGGAGAAAGCAGACACCTCAGGGGGGTTTCTCTCATCCCGTTCTGAAAACGCTGCACCTCCTGAGAGGAGGAGTAACTGGAGCAAAGGTGCTCTGGCAGGTACTGCAAGCACAGAGACGCACAGACGTACACACCCCCACACACACACAAGCATCGACTAGTATGACTCATCTTAGCTGTGAAGTGGGTGCAATTGCACAAAGAAACACAAGAGGACATCGATGTACAATTAAACTCCTGCACTGTAAGAAACAACAGTGTTGATTTGTGTCATGTTTCAACTTCCATCGTAAACATTCCAACAACTGTCTGGTAGGTCTGACTCTCTAAGGCCTGAATTACAGGGCAATGAACGCACAACAGGGAGCAAATACATGTTTGCAACAACATTTCCCCATTATTCCAAATCAATAAGGGACATAGAAAATGAACCACTTGTACAAGGTCATTCACCCTAATTGTAGGGCAACAAAGCAGTCTTTCGGTGGCGCAGCAGTCAATGTCATATCCACACTTTCAGAAAGAATCGGGTGCTGCCTAGATTTGAAAAGGGTTCCTCGGCTGTCACCATAGGAGAACCATTCATGAACCCTTTTTGGTTCCAGGCAGAACCCTCTTGGGTTCCATGCCGAACCCTTTCCACAGAGGATTCTGCATGGAACCGAGAAGGGTTCTCCTTTTAGAACCCTTTTTCTAAGAGTGTACTGACGTTTAACACACACGGTTACAGTAATGCACTTTCCATGTAGCCTACCTTTGGCCAAACAATAGCCTAACCAACAATCAGGCAACACTATGGACGAAACGTCAAAATCCTGTTGCTGCAGGATTATTTTTGCCGTGAGAATTACATGTCAAATTAAGATCCCACATCTGTAGGAGGAAGGAGGAATGAATGGGACAAATAACGTAGACCACCGCGGGAAGAGGAGAAGTAGGCTGAGCGAACGAGACCAGAGACAGAGAAGACAAGACAATGAAAGAGGAAATGGAGAGAGAGGGAAAGAAAGAAAAGGGGGAGAGGGGAAAGGGGGAACAAAGGGATAGCGGCAATGCTAGAGGATCTCTATTGAACTCCGGGAGTTCCGCGTGGATTCACAACGGACACCGGGTGTTAAACATTCGTATGGAGTATCAGGTACATTCTTTTGTTTTCCGTCGTTGAAACGCTTACATGGAAGTCTATACACACGTGTGTATCAAGATTGGTCCACCACCCAAAGGACATCGAGCCGACTTGACACAACTGTGAGAAGTATTGGAGTCAACATGGGCCAGCATCCCTGTGGAACGCGTTCAACACCTTGTAGACTGGCGAACGTGAAAAACCCAGCAGCGTTGCAGTTCTCGACACACTCAAACCGGTGCGCCTGGCACCTACTACCATACCCCGTTCAAAAGGCACTTCAATCTTTTGTCTTGCCCATTCACCCTCTGAATGGCACACACACACAATCCATGTCTCAAGACTTAAAAATCCTTGTTTAACCCGTCTCCTCCCCTTCATCTACACTGGTGACATCAACAAGGGATCAGAGCATCAATGAGGGATCACCTGGATTCACCTGGTCAGTCTGTCATGGAAAGAGCAGGTGTTTCTCATGTGTTTTTTTTACACTCAGTGTATAGTACTATAAGTCTGTTCTCTGGTTAAGTTTATTGTTTCACAGAGGGTGTTGTTGGCTTTTTACGCTGACGCTGGTTGGTTGCGATCGGGGGGGGGGCAGCTTGAGTCTTTATTTACCCGAGTGGGAAGAATCAATGCTTTTCTCCCGCATGAGAAGTGTGCGGATCAATAGAGGGTTTCAGAAACGCCTCGTTGAGAAATCGATGGCTCTTTTACATGCCATTGATGGCTGTTTGGCTGGGGAAGAAAGCAAACGACAAAAAAGAACGCATGTTTATTGGAGGTATTACTGCCTCCCGCTCCGTTCTTCTCCTTGTAAGAGGGCTATATCATGTCCCCATTGCCTTGTCTCTTTGGTGGTCATTCTTCTTGCTGCTTGTTCAAGTTGTGCACCTTTTCAGCTCCATCTGATCTATGGAGGATACTGCAGTGGGAATTTCTTAACCACATTAACTCTAGTGAACGTTCTACGCTGCATCTTTTTTTTGAGTAAGGACCCATTACACCTTTCGTTTGGGGAACTCTTGAGTACAGCCTCAAACTGGCCCAGTATCCAGTCGAGATAAACTACAGACTACAGTCTACAGGCCCAGGTATTTGAGCACTGAAGGCTACATGGCTATATGTGTTGATACAGACACCCTAAAGGCTGTAGGTCTTTGTACAGTACAGTAGGACTGATGGCAATAGGCCTTGATAACCACACGCTAGAGGCTAAGGATCTTGATACAGTAGCAGCAGTCTCTGCACTGGGCTTCAGTCTCTCTGAGCTCTCTTACACTTCCCCGGCAATGAGTGCAACTAGTCTGGTCAATGTACCGCGTGTCAACTAGCACCTCACTCATCCAATCAACACTTCCCACGACCCCACTGACAGGGCCCAGGGTCTGGGGAGGAGTCCTGGTTAGCAGCAGCGGCCTTGTCACCACACCAGTCCCATGCAGCGGTGGCCTGATCAAAGTGACATAGCCTGGTCTGACGGAGGGGTAGGGAGGGCTGCTGTCAGCCATGTCTGTCCTGCTGACGGCCCCTCGGCCAGGGGAGGGGAGAGGAGGGCAGAGGATCGGTGGGATGGAGGGACTAGAGCTTCCCTCGCATGTCACTCAGCTGGGCGGCGGATGACAGAACAGGCCATTAAGGCTTGGATTGGCTTCACAGGCCATTAGGCAAGGTAGGCATCACACAGTCAGCCTCACAGCCATGCCACACAGGGCACTGAGTAATGGTGAGGTAGGGAGAGAGGGAGGGGTAGGGAGGGAGAGAGAGGAAGAGGAAGTGAAAGGGGGAGGGGGAGAGGGAGGAAAGAGATAAATGTATACGCAAGCTTCAGAAAGCCCCACATTGCAGAGCTCTGCAGACACTCTTCTCTCCTCCACCACACAAAATCTGAAAGCTGTGTCTGTCCATTGGTCTGTTTCCGTGGTATTTATTCTCTCCCTCTCCCTCTCCCTCTCCCTCTCTCTCTCTTTCCCTCTCCCCCTCCAAATTCTAAAACACACAAACAGGCATGCACACACTCACATACATACATACACACACTTGCTGACATACAGACTTCATCAACAGCAATGGGATTTTGTCATCTTGATACAGTAGCAGATGTATAAAATCAAGCACACCGCCATGCAATCTCCATAGACAAACATTGGCAGTAGAATGGCCCTACTGAAGAGCTCATTGGCTTTCACTGTGGCACTGTCATAAGATGCCACCTTTCCAACAAGTCAGTTCGTCAAATGTATGCCCTGCTAGAACACAAACCCACCGCCGAGTGCTGAAGTGGGTTGCACGTAACAATTGTCTGTCCTCAGCTGCAACACTTACTCCCGAGTTCCAAACTGCCTCTGGAAGCAATGTCAGCACAATAACTGTTCGTCAGGAGCTTCATGAAATGGGTTTCCATGGCCGAGCAGCCGCACACAAGCCTAAGATCACCATGTGCAATGCCAAGCGTCGGCTGGAGTGGTGAAAAAGGTTGCCACCTTTGGACTCTTGGAGCACGTTCTCTGCAGTGATGAATCACGCTTCACCATCTGGCAGTCCGACGGACGAATCTGGGTTTGGTGGATGCCAGGAGAGCACTACCAGCCCCAATGCATAGTGCCAACTGTAAAGTTTGGTGGAGGAGGAATAATGGTCTGGGGCTGTTTTCATGGTTCGGACAAGGCCCCTTAGTTCCAGTGAAGGGAAATCTTAACGCTACAGCATACAATAACATTCCAGACGATTCTGTGCTTCCAACCTTGTGGCAACAGTTTGGAGAAGACCCTTCCTGTTTCAGCATGACAATACCCCTATGCATAGAGCGAGGTCCATACAAAAACGGTTTGTCGAGATCGATGTGGAAGAACTTGACTGGCCTGCACAGAGCCCTGACCTCAACCCGACCTAATACCTTTGCGATGCATTGGAACGCCGACTGCAAGCCAGGCCGAATCGCCCAACATCAATACCCGACCTCACTAATGCTCTTGTGGCTGAATGGAAGCCAGTCCCCGCAGCAATGTTCCAACATCTAGTGGGAAGCATTCCCAGAAGAGTGGAGGCTGTTCTAGCAGCAACGCCATATGCCCATGCTTTCGGAATGAGATGTTCGACAAGCAGGTGTCCACATACTTTTGGTCACGTGGTGTAACAGGATTGTCTACCCATGGAACCGGTCAAAAGCACAAAACGCACAAAGCAAAAACATCAAAGATAACGACATCAAAACCCCACAAAAATCTATCTGGCTCCTTGTTAAAATCTCTCCTTGGTACAGTGGAGCTCTCTGTATGGCCATAACTGCCCTCCAGTCATTATTAAAGAGAGAGATGGGACCCGAGTGGAGGCATCAGCACGCATCACTTCTCCCCTGCTCCTAAAAGTTTACTCCAAGTCCTCCACCAGCTCCTAGAGGGCCTATTTACAGCACAGGCGGTGGATTGTATTGGCTGCACGCTAACGCTTCCAAACACTCCTTTGATTCCCTCCCCCCCCTCCATTCCTCCACCTCTCCTCTCTTCTCGGGTTTTCACTGACCCCTGGACACATGAGAGCTGTCTCGCTGCAGTGGGGGCCCGGGGCTACTGACGAGAACAGCCAACCCTGACAGGGAGAGATGGGACACATCTTGAAATACTCCGCCCATCCTTTCTAATAAAGGGCGAGAAACCTCTCTCCTCCTCCTTTCATTCCCAGTCTTTTTTTGGGATCCCTTCTTATTCCTCTGCAGGCTGTCCCTTCGGACGGGATGAAAACAGGGTTAAAAACAAAGGAAGAAAATAAATATTTAAAAAATGCTTCTTCTGCACAATTTAAACCCAAACGCAAAAGTTGCGAGGGTTCTGTAAACAGGCAGAAAAGCTGATGGCTAGATATCTCAGATAAAGAGAGAGAGAGAGAGAGAGAGCAGAGGGATGTAAAAACCAATAGGTTTTGTTCACTGGGAGTGGTGTTTTTTGAAGAACAACAGCACACAGCATAGGCCTGGGTTCCAGAGTTTTTTTTTGCTGCCTGAGACAAACTGAGCATTCTGTTGTGACAGAACCTTCACATTTCAAAGTCTGTAGTGCATTGCACTACACAGCGCTCGGCACAACAAGGCATTTACACAAGCGTTTATTTATTCATGTTGTTTTCTTTTTTCGTGCGGCTTGTACAATCTCGACCCCCGAATCCCCTCTTGTGTTTCTGTTTATTTTCCATACGTTTTTTTTCCAAAACGAGCAGTTTCGCTGAAATGCAATTTGTTTGGACGGTCGTCACTTGCGTTGTTCCCCGCTGCCGTAACTCGAATACTAAACGAGCGGAGCTCCGTTGAATAACGAATAACACCTCAGAGGCAGCAGACTGGTGGGTCAGAGCATATTTCTCCCAAGTTCACAGGACAGACATAAAAGATACGTGGTTTAGGCCATGGGAACGCATCATTGCGGGGGGGGGGTTCTATCTGATCACGTGGATAATATCTTCCCAGGTTCAAAACAACACGCTTTTAGATCTGTGGTTTGTAGATGCACCCAAACCATGGACTTATATTAAACCTCGAGGGATGAAGTCTTGCCCTGGCTTTAGCTAGCCGAGGATAGGGACTTTTTCTTACTTAATGTCACTCAAGGCTTTCCATTATACCAGGATCCAGACCAGGATTTTTACTTACACGTCTGTGACAAATTACATTGTAAGGGGAGCTGTGCAAATATCATTAAAAGTCAACTGAACTGAATTGCTGAATAAAGGGGACAATATACAGTTATTTCAGTGAAAGCCCAGCAGACTCATGAAAGACTTAGAGAGACGGAGCTTTTCGGTGTCTCTGGCGACAGAGCTCTCAGTCCAAGGGGGAAAGCTCTTAGCCCAATCAGTGTGGTTAGAATACCTGAGCACATTTTGCAGTTGTAATCGTATCACAGACACATAGCATAATCACATTCCGTGCCTGACAACCAGTCATAATGAGGATGGGGGGAGTAGGCACGAACCGGTAGTGAGAAACCTCTCTTTGTTTCTCCTGTAGGGCTTTCTACCATACTCTCTCTCACTCACAAGAACATTCAGTGGCCATTGCTTCTTAAATGGTTTTGACCACCCAAGGACTTGCTATGCAAACAGAGCGATTATTAATTACACTGATTAGCATTAATATTTGATCCATATATACACTCCCGTTCAAAAGTTTGGGGTCACTTAGGAATGCCCCTGTTTTTGAAAGAAAAGCACGTTTTTTGTCCATTAAAATAACATCAGATTGATCAGAAACACAGTGTTGACATTGCTAATGTTGTAAATGACTATTGTAGCGGGAACTGGCAGATCTTATATGGAATATCTACATAGGTGTACAGAGGCCCATTGTCAGCAACCATCACTCCTGTGTTCCAATGTCACATTGTGTTATCTATTTTTTTTTAAAGGCTTTAAAAAATGGATCATTAGAAAACCCTTTTGCAATTTGTGATTTTATGCCTGACGAACAAACACCACGAGTACGAACCATTTACTGTTAGGACTTGAAAAAGGGTTCAAGTTCTGTGTACTTCCTGTCCGACTTTGGGAGTTTTAACCAATCATAAAGGTCACTTACGCTGACGAGCATCTGTGGGAAGGGCCCTCTGGAGTTTTCAGGCACGTTGATTGGCGGAATGACCCAGTCTCTCTTCTGTCTCCGCAGCACCTTGGAGCTCGTCTCCCGTTGCCTGGGAAACATGATGACGGTGGGTGGGGCCTGAAACTCTGGTGATGCTTTGACCTCCTCTTCCTCCTTCCTCTCCCCTTCTTTCCCCTGTTCCACTCTGATCTGAAAGACACGACACAAAGGACAAAGATACAGTTTGAGCGGGTTGCTATGTGATAAAATGGTGACGTGCGTACATGTGAGTGTGCACGTAAGAGGAGGTCCCAAGAAGCCGAAGCTAGCCCCAGACCTTGTTCTTTACACCTGGTTGTTAAAAACTCCCATAAAGAGTGGACACGTCTCTCCTAGGATTTACACCCCTATTCCCATTGCATGGCCAGGGATACTGTGAGAACTGTCTACCTGCAGGCGAGTGTTTTTATCCGGAATAAGATGGCTACAAGGAGCCTCCATTCCCTTATGTGTGAATATTCACTCATTAAAGTCTTGTTGCTAATGATGTCTTGATTGTAATCAGTGAGGTGGTTTTTGGTGGGGTGCAATCAAATGAGATGGACTACCAACAAAGTTTGAACTGCATTGGCAGAGCAACCAACTGCGGAGAAACACAATTACAAAGTCAATCCAGTGACTCATTTATTCAGCATTTGAATCAATGGAGAAATGCTGGGTGCATCTATATAACACATTTTCCCCCGGGTCAAATATTAAGTTAGATAAAGCCACTCGTTGTCTTCTTGTTTCAATAACAAATCAAATATCCGACAAGCCCGTAAACAAACGGACATAATATGTCATGTCAACATTCAAAATGATTTAGTCAGCCACCAATTGTGCAAGTTCTCCCACTTAAAAAGATGATAAGAGGCCTGTAATTTTCATCATAGGTACACTTCAACTATGACAGACAAAATGAGAGAGAAAAAATCCAGAAAATCACATTGTAGGATTTTTTTATGAATTTATTTGCAAATTATGGTGGAAAATTGAGTGGAAACCTCCTTCCATCAGCAAGGGCATTAAAGATGAAACGTGGCTGGCTCTTTCAGCATGACAATGATCCCAAGCACACCGCCCGGGCAACGAAGGAGTGGCTTCCTAAGAAGCATTTCAAGGTCAGACGGGCCTCATAAAAAATCCTACAATGTGATTTTTCTTTTTTGCCCCACTGTATGTATGTATGTATGTATGTATGTATGTATGTATGTATGTATGTATGTATGTATGTATGTATGTATGTATGTATGTATGTATGTATGTATGTATGTATGTATGTATGTGTATGTACGTGTATATATGTCTGTGTATTTATATGTATGTATGTATGTATGTATGTATGTATGTATGTATGTATGTATGTATGTATGTATGTATGTATGTATGTATGTATGTATGTATGTATGTATGTATGTGTATGTACGTGTATATATGTCTGTGTATTTATATGTATGTATGTATGTATGTATGTATGTATGTATGTATGTATGTATGTATGTATGTATGTATGTATGTATGTATGTATGTATGTATGTATGTATGTATGTATGTGTATCTGTAGCCTGCTGTATTACTAAAAGCTGACATGTAGATTCTCAGGGTCGTGTCCTGTATGGTCCGAGGTCCACATGAATAATCCAAAGTTCGAATCAGTCCAGCATCTCCAAGCTCTGCCAGTAGGAACACAATGTATCCTGCATGTCCAGTGGCTATGGGGAACTCTCGTATTAACATGGAGAAATCATGTTAGATTAGACATGCAGTATCTCCGTGCTTCAGTGTAACCTCCGGGTTATAATACACAAGTCCAGAGCTCAGCAAGTTCAGTCAGAATCGTCCTCCAACCACATCCCTCAGCCCTCTAGCTCCTCCCCTCTCAATATCACATTCTATAACCCTCCTTTCACCCCCACCCTCCTCCATCTCTCTCTCCTCCTTATTGTTTTCCCCCTCTCTCCTACCTTTTGGCTGATCCTGACAGCTTGTCGTGGTAATAGCAATTCATCAGAAGCTGCGGAGTGCTATGCTCATAGGTGGATGGAGCGTGAGACGGGTTAAGCGTGCCAGAGGGCGAGGACGATGCAGTGCTAACGCTCTATCCCAGGTGTCCCTTAGATTTCCACCAGGTCTCGCCAAGTCATCTGCTCTCATGTTGCTTATTGTTCCAATGGCAGGGAGCGAATGAGAGACATTTCCCAGCTAAACGGATGAGAGCAGTGGCACAAGGTAAGATAAGGGTATTGTGTGTGTGCGCGTGTGCGTGTGAGAACAAACTCCGCTCCTCGTATAAGAGAGACAGGTCCAATCACCATATATTTACATATAAAAAGCCTTGTGTTTTAATACCGGTTCCAATATTTCATTTTACCTTCCCTCCCCTCTCTAACATCCCTCTCTCTTCCTCCCTCTCTCAAATGTGTGGCCTTGCGGTTTCGGTAGTTAAAATGCAAGGGGAAACCCAGGAACTACGCAGGAACAGGGCACAACAGCGGAATAATTAAAGAAGGTTCTCTTGGCACACTGAAAGTTGAGAGCTCTGGCGCACCGCAAGCTGTTTATTCTAATTACCGCCCCGTGGAACTTTCCACACAGTCTATAACCCCCCGTTATGTATAACCCGCTGCCTGGTGGCCTCCGAAGCTGGGCTGTACCTGCCAGTGGAAACAATGCTTTCAGATTGAATTCATTAGATGGACGTACATGAGAAGGCTTTTCAAGCTGCATTAAAGGAAGCCTGTCTGTTGGAGAGGTTGGCATGTAAAGGTTGGGCGGGCAGGAGGGCGGGCGGGAGGGAGGGAGGGAAGGAAGGAAGGAAGGAAGGAAGGAAGGAAAGGAAGGAAGGAAGGAAGGAAGGAAGGAAGGAAGGAAGGAAGGAAGGAAGGAAGGAAGGGGGACAATGCCCATGGGTGAATGTGCCGTTTTCAGTTTCTTCAAACCAGCTCCACATTTCAAACATCAGATATGGCACAGAACAAGGGGGGGTGGGGGGCATGGGATAGACAAGTGGAAAGGAGTGGGAAGAGGGGAGAAGAAGGGAAAAGAGGGGAGAAGAGAGTGAGAAGAGGGGAGAAGAGAGGGAGAAGAGAGGAGAAGAGGGGAGAAGAGAGGAGAAGAGGGGAGAAGAGAGGAGAAGAGTGGAGAAGAAGTGAGAAGAGAGGGAGAAGAGAGTGAGAAGAGAGTGAGAAGAGGGGAGAAGAAGGGAGAAGAGAGGGAGAAGAGGAGAGAAGAAGGGAGAAGAGAGGGAGAAGAGAGTGAGAAGAGGGGAGAAGAAGGGAGAAGAGGGGAGAAGAGAGGGAGAAGAGGGGAGAAGAAGGAGAAGAGAGGGAGAAGAAGGAGAAGAGGGAGAATAGGGGAGAAGAAGGGAGAAAAGAGGGATAAGAAGGGAGAAGAGGGGAGAAGAGAGGGAGAAGAGAGGAGAAGAGGGGAGAAGAAGGGAGAAGAGGGGAGAAGAGAGGGAGAAGAAGTGAGAAGAGAGGGAGAAGAGAGTGAGAAGAGAGTGAGAAGAAGGGAGAAGAGGGGAGAAGAGAGGGAGAAGAGGGGAGAAGAAGGGAGAAGAGAGGGAGAAGAAGGGAGAAGAGAGGGAGAAGAAGGGAGAATAGGGGAGAAGAAGGGAGAAGAGAGGAGAAGAAGTGAGAAGAGAGGGAGAAGAGAGTGAGAAGAGAGGAGAAGAAGTGAGAAGAGAGTGAAAAGAGGGGAGAAGAAGGGAGAAGAGGGGAGAAGAGAGGGAGAAGAGGGGAGAAGAAGGGAGAAGAGGGGAGAATAGGGGAGAAGAAGGGAGAAGAGAGGGATAAGAAGGGAGAAGAGGGGAGAAGAGGGGAGAAGAGGGGAGAAGAGGGGAGAAGAGAGGGAGAAGAGTGGAGAAGAAGTGAGAAGAGAGGGAGAAGAGAGTGAGAAGAGGGGAGAAGAAGGGAGAAGAGGGGAGAAGAGAGGGAGAAGAGGGGAGAAGAAGGGAGAAGAGAGGGAGAAGAAGGGAGAATAGGGGAGAAGAAGGGAGAAGAGAGGGATAAGAAGGGAGAAGAGGGGAGAAGAAAGGAGAAGAGGGGAGAAGAAGGGAGAAGAAGGGAGAAGAGAGGGGAGAAGAGGGAAGAGGGGAGAAGAGAGGGAGAAGAGAGGAGAAGAGGGGAGAAGAAGGGAGAAGAGAGGGAGAAGAGGGGAGAAGAGAGTGAGAAGGTTAAGGGCTAACATGATGGAGGGAGAGAGGGTAGAGACATGTTTGGGCTCTGTCATTTGCTTGTCAAATATCATTTGGCAAATGTTGAGTTTAGAACGTTTGATGTTTCTAATATTGTCCAAACTGTCGATCTTAAAGTCCATGCTTCCCTTGGTGACTCATCTACTTAGATTTCAGCTCAAATGATTACCATGTCCTGTATACAGGGGAATGAATGAGGGTAGTGGGTGGACTTCATCTCTCTGCCACTAGGGGAGCTGCAGCTCCTCATACAGACAGCTCTGTCTTTGCTTTTCTAAGTCCTCATGATCTAGAAATCATCTAATCCAACCATTCTTCTCCTCTCCTGTGCCAGGCACAGTCTACCCTTCCAAACACCCATGTGACATGTTCCATCCTGTGTCATCATGTGCCATCATGTGCCATGTTGCCTGAACCAGATCCCTATGGTGTATGTTCAGGGGGACACCTCTCTCTCCCCCCATCACCCAGTGCCAAGTCAAACACGCGTGTGTTCTCCAGCTACGGTACATGGATCCAAACTAGATTAGTCAGATGGAGAGGGGCGACAGATGTACGATGGGCTCTGGACAAATGTCTTCTATTTCTCATCGGGAGGAGGGCTTAGTGTGCCTGATTGCAGGGGCTGGCTCCCCCAGTTCAGAGAGCCACGGTGGGGGGGACTAGGGAGGGGAGGGAGGAGGGGTTCCGGGGGTGTTAGGGGTTGGATGGGGGAGGGAGACAGGGAGTCGAGGAGAGTAGAGATAGTGGTGGTGGGGGGGGGGTATACTGAGAAGCAGAAGTGACCTCCCTGTCTAAATAAGTTATGCTCCAAATCCTTTCATCTGCAGATCCTAACAGGTACATGTGGACCACTGGTGAGTAAGGGGCACAGAGAGAGAAGTGAGAGGCAGAGAGCGCAAGAGAGATAGAAAGAGAGCAAGAGCGAGAGAGGGAGAGGTGAGCTGTGGCCCATTGTTGCCTAAGAGACTCTGGCCAAGCTGTTCTCCAGCTGTGGTAGTGTACTGGAATTCTGGCCGCAGCCTGCTGACACACATTGATAACTCAGAAATAACACAGACGACTATGTGAACGAACACACATGCACACACACAGGCAGACAACACCGAGACAGTGGACGACTAGATAGGATTGTGTTGGATTGTCAAATATCGAACAAGGGGCAAACTCAGGATTTCACCATTATTCCTATAGCTTGGAGGCTAACATGATCACACAGCTAAAAGGACTGATATTGTCTGGTTGCACTGGTCTAAGCATTAAATAACTGAATGTAGAATTATATATACAGTGGGGCAAAAAAGTATTTAGTCAGCCACCAATTGGGCACGTTCTCCCACTTAAAAAGATGAGAGAAGCCTGTAATTTTCATCATAGGTTCACTTCAACTATGACAGACAAAATTAGAATAAAAAATCCAGAAAATCACATTGTAGGATTTTTAATGAATTTATTTGCAAATTATGGTGGAAAATAAGTATTTGGTCACCTACAAACAAGCAAGAATTCTGGCTCTCACAGACCTGTAACTTCTTCTTTAAGAGGCTCCTCTGTCCTCCACTCGTTACCTGTATTAATGGCAACTGTTTGAACTTGTTATCAGTTTAAAATACATCTGTCAAAAACCTCAAACAGTCACACTCCAAACAGCACTATGGCCAAGACCAAAGAACTGTCAAAGGACATCAGAAACAAAATTGTAGACCTGCACCAGGCAGGGAAGACTGAAAGTGCAATAGGTAAGCAGCTTGGTTTGAAGAAATCAACTGTGGGAGCAATTATTAGGAAATGGATGACATACAAGACCACTGATAATCTCCCTCGATCTGGGGCTCCACGCAAGATCTCACCCTGTGGGGTCAAAATGATCACAAGAACGTTGAGCAAAAATCCTAGAACCACACGGGGGGACCTAGTGAATGACCTGCAGAGAGCTGGGACGAAAGTAACAAAGCCTACCATCAGTAACACACTACGCCGCCAGGGACTCAAATCTTGCAGTCCCAGACGTGTCCCCCTGATTAAGCCAGTACATGTCCAGGCCCGTCTGAAGTTTGCTAGAGATCATTTGGATGATCCAGAAGAAGATTGGGAGAATGTCATATGGTCAGATGAAACCAAAATATAACTTTTTGGTAAAAACTCAACTTGTCGTGTTTGGAGGACAAAGAATGCTGAGTTGCATCCAAAGAACACCATACCTACTGTGCAGCATGGGGGTGGAAACATCATGCTTTGGGGCTGTTTTTTCTGCAAAGGGACCAGGACGACTGATCCGTGTAAAGGAAAGAATGAATGGGGTCATGTATCGTGAGATTTTGAGTGAAAACCTCCTTCCATCAGCAAGGGCATTGAAGATGAAATGTGTCTGGGTCTTTCAGTATGACAATGATCCCAAACACACTGCTTGGGCAACGAAGGAGTGGCTTCGTAAGAAGCATTTCAAGGTCCTGGAGTGGCCTAGCCAGTCTCCAGATCTCAACCCCATAAAAAAATCTTTGGAGGGAGTTGAAAGTCCGTGTTGCCCAGCAACAGCCCCAAAACATCACTGCTCTAGAGGAGATCTGCATGGAGGAATGGGCAAAAATACCAGCAACAGTGTGTGAAAACCTTGTGAAGACTTACAGAAAACGTTTGACCTCTGTCACTGCCAACAAAGGGTATATAATATTGAGATAAACTTTGTTATTGACCAAATACTTATTTTCCACCATCATTTGCAAATAAATTCATTAAAAATCCTACAATGTGCCCCACTGTGTGTGTGTGTGTGTATATATATATATACATATTCATGGATTGATCAGCTTTAATACTGCAGGTAGATTGTAGCTTCCATCAATGTAATTGTCTACATGATTTCCATTCCCCCATATTCGGGTGGTAAATATACATTTGAAGTTTACATACACTTAGGTTGGAGTCATTAAAACTTGTTTTTCAACCACTCCACAAATTTCTTGTTAACAAACTATAGTTTTGGCAAGTCGGTTGGGACATCTACTCTGTGCACGACACAAGTCATTTTTCCAACAATTTTTTACAGACAGATTATTTCACTTATAATTTACTGCATCACAAGTCCAGTGGGTCAGACGTTTACATACACTCAGTTGACTGTGCCTTTAAACAGCTTGGAAAAATTCCAGAAAATGACGTCATGGCTTTAGAAGCTTCTGATAAGGCTAATTGACATCATTTGAGTCTTTTGGATGTGTACCTGTGGATGTATTTCAAGGTCTACCTTCAAACTCAGTGCCTGAGTTATCCATGACATCATGTGGAAATCAAAAGAAATCAGCCAAGACCTCAGAAAACAAGTTGTAGACCTCCACAAGTCTGGTTCATCCTTGGGAGCAATTTCCAAATGCCTGAAGGTACCACGTTCATCTGTACAAACAATAGTACGCAAGTATAAACACCATGGGACCAAGCAGCCGTCACATCTCTCAGGAAGGAGATGCGTTCTGTCTCCGAGAGATGAATGTACTTTGGTGCGAAAAGTGCGAATCAATCCCGGAACAACAGCAAAGGACCTTGTGAAGATGCTGGAGAAAATGGGTAAAAAAGTATCTAATATCCACAGTAAAACGAGTCCTATATCGACATAACCTGAAAGGCCGCTCAGCAAGGAAGAAGCCACTGCTCCAAAACCGCCATAAAAAGCCAGACTACGGTTTGCAACTGCACATGGGGACAAATATCGTACTTTTGGGAGAAATGTCCTCTGGTCTGGTGAAACAAAAATAGAACTGTTTGGCCATAATGACCATCGTTATGTTTGGAGGAAAAAGGGGGATGCTTGTAAGCCGAAGAACACCACCCCAACCGTGAAACATGGGGGTTGGTGCACCTCAGAAAATAGATGGCATCACGAGGAATTCAAATTATGTGGAAGCAACATCTCAAGTCATCAGTCAGGAATTAAAATCTTGGTCAAAAATGGGTCTTCCAAATGGACAATCACCCCAAAAATGCTTACAAAGTTGTGGCAAAATGGCTTAAGGACAACAAAGTCAAGGTATTGGAGTGGCCATCACAAAGCCCTGACCTCAATCCCATAGACCATTTTTGGGCAGAACTGAAAAAGCGTGAGCGAGCAAGGAGGCCTTCAAACCTGATTCAGTTACACCAGCTCTGTCAGGAGGAATGGGACAAAATTCACCCAACTTCTTGTGAGAAGCTTGTGGAAGGCTACCCAAAACATTTGACCAAAGATAAACAATTTAAAGGCAATGTTACCAAATACTAATTGAGTGCATGTAAACTTCTGACCCACTGGGAATGTGATGAAAGAAATAAACCTCAAATAAACCTAAATCCTTCTCTCTACTATTATTCTGACATTTCACATTCCTCAAATAAGGTGATGATCCTAACTGACCTAAGACAGGGCATTTTTACTAGGGTTAAATGTCAGGAATTGTGAAAAACTGAGTTTAAATGTATTTGGCTAAGGTGTATGTAAACCTACGACTTAAACTGTATATATTTGTATAATTTTCCCCTAACCTTTACCACCCTTTCTGTAATTGGAGTAAACTAACGGACAACAACACTTAGAATGTTAAATGAACAGTGTACCACTACGATCCCAGACAACAAGACCATGGAGACCACAATGTTCAACTCACTGTTGATTAAGTGTTAACACAGAAATGCCAGCTCTCCTCTGCAGCAAATGAAACAACACTCCCTCCATCTCCATCCACTGTTGGAACAGAAGAATGGCAGAGGAGGAGAGGAAGAGAGCCGAGCCAGACGTAGACTCAGTTTCCGAACAGCAGCTTAATAGAGTCAACAGACTTTCAACATACGTTCTTCCTTTCGCTAGCCCACACGCACACAGAGACAAGACACACAGAGAAAAGACACACAGACACACAAAGAGACACACGCATGCACGCACGCACGCACATACACACACGCAGGAACTGACGCCTGCGCGCACATACGCACACACTCTATCCACAACCAGAAGTGTACACTAAAACACACACTTAATATTCACATGATCCTACATAATCCCTCCAGCACAGAGACAAACACACATTCTCTCCCACACGTACACACACAGACACACACACACACACACACACACACACACACACACACACACACACACACACACACACACACACACACACACACACACACACACACACACACACACACACACACACACACACTGTGTGAACAGGAGTCAGTGAGTGTGAAATGGAAGCGACGCCCAGCTCCGGTGCCACCAGAAACCAGCCAGCTGGCTCCTGTCCCGGCCTTCCCCTACCCTCCCGAGCCTCCGCTCGCACCCCGGCCGGTACGCTTTGATATCAGTCAGCCCCTGGCCAAACACACATCTGGATGTTATTACTCCACAGAGCAGAGCGCCACAAAAAGCCATTTTCACATTGTGTTCGTGCGTCCTTGTTGTTTTCTATGTCTGTATAGCAATTTGTATTACTACAGCTGTAGTAGAATGGTCTGACCCAGCTCCATTCTCCTCCCTCTTCCGTATCGGGCTTCATAAGCATGAATGTGTCATAGACAAACAATGGAGCAGTTGCTTCGGGTCTAAGACCTGCTCTTTGGTTCGACTGGCTATCTCTGCCGCAAAGTCCGTGAACCCAGTGGGATTTGGGTGTGACGCTGCCTGAGTTCCATGAGCACTCGCACACACACTTGGCTTCACACACACTCCCTTGGACCCAACACACTCTCCTCACATAGTACTGCAGCCATGGTGTGACTCCATCTTGGCTGCCCACAGTAAGAGGTTCTCTTGGTGGATCAGTTTGATGGCAAAGAACTGAGTGGCACATGGTCTGTTCTGGACAGGGAGAATTTTGGCTGATCCTGTGATCCCTATCTAAGCAATGGGAGTGCCCTGGCCACCCCTACCACTCTCGGCTCCAGTAGGACATTTAGTACCAGGTGGCAGGGAGACATGAGAATCACTGCACTGATTAAATGCTGATTAGATGCTGGAATGGATCATTGGGGTTCAGGGAGAGAGATGGAACGGGCCAATGACGAGTCTTAGACTCAAAGTCTTAGCTCAAAGCTACAGTAGAGTCACTCTAACTTTGTTAATATATGCTGTTTCCTACCATCCTAACCTTCCACTCCTCGAATAGCCTTCACTTCTAACCTAAAGGGTTGAGATGAAGGCCATGCCAAGCCCTCACGAACCCAGTGCCATGGTGAAAGTCCAGGATGACTATGTGTGACAGTATCTGTATAGGCAGCAGAGTGAAATCAGTTGTGGGTATTTTTATCCCCCTTCCTGGGCTGTATGCTACCCTCAGTAAATAAATCATAGGACTACTAATATAGGTCTACTCAGTCTCCCGCCCGGGTTGCCAGGTTTGAGACACCATTATAGTTCATTCCTGGGTTGCCAGGTTTGAGACACCATTACAGGATTACTCAGTGTATTCCTGGATTCAGACACTATTATAGGACCACTCAGTTCATTCCTGGGTTGCCAGGTTTGACCTACTATTATAGGACTTGTCCGTGTCTTCCCGGGTTGCCATGTTTGTGCAAGTGAGGCTAACACGGAGAAAGATATACATTGGGCACGCGCATACCAATACATAGCACACATTAAGAAACACCCTCAGAGACAATGAGACATGCTTTCACACACTGGATAGACACTGGACAGACAGCAAACAAACACACACACACACACACACACACACACAGATACACAACACACATTTTTTCCAATATGTTTTATTTACATTGACAGCCTACCAAGAGGCAAAGGGCCTCCAATGGGGACGGGGGCTGGGATAAGATTTATTTTTAAAAACTGGACAAAACACACATCACGACAAGAGAGACACCCCAACACTACATAAGGAGAGACCTAAGACAACAACGCAACATGGCAGCAATACAACATGGTAGCAGCACAAACATGGTACAAACATTGTCAGGCACGGAAAACAGCACGAAGGGCAAAAAGGTAAATAAATAAATCCCGGCAACGTGTCAGTAAGCGTGTCCATGATTGTCCAGTTTGAGTGTTTTGTGTGTAGCTCCTTCCAGTCGCTAGCTGCAGCGAACTGAAAAGAGGAGCGATCCCAGGGATGTGTGCGCTTTGGGGACCTTTAACAGAATGCGAATGACAGAATGGGTGCTGTATGTGTACGAAAGAGGGTTGCAGTTGGGAGGGAGGGAGGCCTAAGAGCGTTTTATAAATAAGCATCAACCCATGGGTCTTGTGTCGGGTATACGGAGATGGCCAGTTTACAGAGGAGTATAGACTGCAGCAATATGTCCTATAAGGAGCATTGGTGGCAAATCTGACGGCCCAATGGCAAAGAACATCTAGCCGCTGAAGAGCACCACTTACCTGCCGATCTATAAGTTACATCTCCGTAATCTAGCATGGGTAGGATGGCCATCTGAATCAGGGTTAGTTTGGCAGCTGGGGTGAAAGAGGAGAGATTACGAGAGAGGAAACCAAGTCTAGATTTAACGTAAGCCTGCAGCTTGGATATGGGCTGAGAGAAGGACAGTGTACCGTCTAGCCATACTCCCAAGTACACAAAGAAACTTTGTCGTAGTGCGTTTAACACAAAATCCCGGGAGGGGCCAGCTGAGTATAAAACTAGGGGGTATAAGTCTTAACAATGTATCACACAAGTCCCTTGACCCAGGAACACAGTCATCCCTGGCACCCAAGATATTCTTTCCAGAAGAGATTCAATCCCACAATGCATTGCACCACTCCTACCTGTGTCCCCCCCGACCTCTTTTACAGACTAACTGAGACCAAGTGTGAGTGCTGTCCGACATTAACGCTGCAAGCGATCACTCCGTCTCGGCTGGAATTGATCTGGGTGGCTGGATGCCTTCTATCGGCACAGCCCCCATAAAAGTAGTGTGCGTTGTCGTTACTGGACGTGGTTTAACATTTGCAGCACTGCTGCCCTCCTCTGGGCGGGCACTGACGATCACATGAGATGAGGCGACGCGCTGTAGTCAGAGCTCTGCTGTCTACCTGGTCTTTAGCACTGTCAGGGAAAGCCAGGCAGGGGGCAACCGGGGACAGGGAGGGACAGACAGACGTGCGAACGGACGGATGTTTACCAATAACAGCTTACGGGTGAGTACAGTACTCCTCCCCTTTGAGAGTGTGATGATCATACCACTCAGTTGTTAGTTGCTATCCAGACCCCAGCAGAAGATAAGGGAGTAAGGGAGATCACACTGAGCTGATCGCTGACTGAAACCTGAGGATGGGAGTTGGTGGTTTTCTAGGTAGGGTTCTAGAGTACTTTGGGGAGATACGCTTCAAAGGTGTGCGAGAGTGGGTGTGTAGGTGTGACGCGAGTATGCACTTACGTGCAGGTGTGTGTGTGTAAGTGTGACGTGAGTATGCACTTACGTGCAGGTGTGTGTGTGTGTAAGTGTGACGCGAGTATGCACTTACGCGCAGGTGTGTGTGTGTGTAAGTGTGACGTGAGTATGCACTTACGTGCAGGTGTGTGTGTGTGTAAGTGTGACGTGAGTATGCACTTACGTGCAGGTGTGTGTGTGTGTGTGTGTGTGTAAGTGTGACGCGAGTATGCTCTTACGTGCAGGTGTGTGTGTGTGTAAGTGTGACGTGAGTATGCACTTACGTGCAGGTGTGTGTGTGTGTAAGTGTGACGTGAGTATGCACTTACGTGCAGGTGTGTGTGTGTGTGCGTGTGACGCGAGTATGCACTTATGTGCAGGTGTGTGTGTGTGTGTGTGTGTGTGTGCGCGCACATCTACTGTATGAACAGAATGATATTCTTACCTGATTGCCCGGCGGTGAGGGTGTGGGTTGCCCCATCAGGGCCAGTTTGACCGTTGTCTCCCACACGTGTGTGTGTGGACCGCTGGCAGTGACCGTGAACTGGACCGGTCCGCTCAGGCCTGCCACCTCTCTCTGGGTGTAGATGGACCCATCGGTCCCAACGCTGAACCTGGCGTCACCGCTCTGAAAGACCACCCCCTCGTTCTCCATACAGTCATCAAACCTCACTAGAAAAAGAGAGAGAGAGAGAGAGAGAGAGAGAGAGAGAGAGAGAGAGAGAGAGAGAGAGAGAGAGAGAGAGAGAGAGAGAGAGAGAGAGAGAGAGAGAGAGAGAGAGAGAGAGAGAGAGAGAGAGAGAGAGAGAGAGAGAATAATGTAATTCATGCATAGTTACGACTGGATGATACTACCAATACATGTTAATACTACCAATACATGGTTCACATTATCAGACGTGAATGACCATTCATACATGGTGGTGGATACCGTTTCGTATTCCATTGAAAGGTTATTAATACAGCAGTGTGGTATTTTGCACTTGAGCTGTTTGATGTTGTCTCTTCACGCCTGCATACATCATCTGCCTGCCGGTCTCTCTGTGGACTTCTACCCGGAAATGATGTTTGGAGAAATATCCCTGATAATGTCACAACCTTTCTAAAGGAGCAGGGTGGAAATAAAGGAGAGAATGAGATGGGCTTTGTGTTGCCGTCTCAGCGTCTCTGTCGGAGAGAGGAGAATAAAGCTAGGATACCGTAGAGCGCATTCGCACTCACAGAACATATAGCATCTGGTCAAAAGCCAAAAGCTCTAATACAACTATATAAGTGCATTCGGAGTATAAGACCCTGGAATCTTGGCCACAGACACAAATAAACACTCAAATCTGAGAAAGGAGAATAGGCAATTATAGCTATAGCATACTACACAGCAGAGACGTAAAGAATCAGAACACAGACATACTGTAGATATAAAGACCAAGATACAAAAATGTCAATTTAATGGACAGGCCTATAAAGGTCTTGGGCAAAGCACCACGTACACAAGGCAAATAAGCACTCTCACGCACCCATCCTCTTCATTGCAAATACAACACAGTAGTCAGAGAATGTGATATGAAATGACCCGTATCACCATAGCCTGTTCAGATCCACGTTAACCCTTTGTGGCGCACCAATAAAAAAAATACCACCTGCAAAATGTGTATTTGGCCTCAGTATCGGCCGCACAAGTGATGTTTTAGAGGTCAACACAATTGTACAACCTTCTCATTTGAAATTGTAGCACAGAATTAGCACAGAAAAATGTGCGATAACTTAGGTTTGGTTTTGCTCACGTTCACTTCCTGGTTCTACAACCATCTTTGAATGGGTGTTTAAAGAAAGATGTGAGTCCGACAATGAAAACCACATGACCATTTTAGTAAATGGCATTGGTTGATGATAAACTATGCCAAACAAAATGAATATCTTTCATTTAAAGTCGGTTGTCAAAATTAGGTCCACCGCCCAGTTCAGCTGTCTGTTAAAGGGTTAATGATAAATATATAGAGAGAGAGAGAGAGTGCTTATTTATTTTATCTTGTGTCCTTTAATTATTTGTACATTGTGTATATATATATATATATATAATATGACATTTGTAATGTCTTTACTGTTTTGAAACTGTTGTATGTGTAATGTGGTCCTTCTGTAGCTCAGTTGGTAGAGCATGGCGCTTGTAACGCCAGGGTAGTGGGTTCGATTCCCGGGACCACCCATACGTAGAATGTATGCACACATGACTGTAAGTCGCTTTGGATAAAAGCGTCTGCTAAATGGCATATATAATGTTTACTGTTAATTTTTGTTGTTTTTCACTTTATATATTCACTTTGTATGTTGTCTACCTCACTTGCTTTGGCAATGTTAACACATGTTTCCCATGCCAATAAAGCCCTTGAATTGAATTGAATTGAATTGAGAGAGAGAGAGAGAGAGAGAGAGAGAGAGAGAGAGAGAGAGAGAGATGTCTATATCCAGTTTCACTAATTACACACAATCATTAAACAGAGGCAGTGGAACAGCCTATTAGATAGAAGCAGAGATTGAATGAAACTCGAAACCCAACCCTGAGTCTGAACCGTCTCCATGGCTGACTGAACACACTATTGACTTCGACCACAGGCTAATACGCAGCAAATCAGCATGAAATTGAGAAAATGTCCTTATCCTTCACAACCCTGAGAAACTAAACAACGGGTGGAAGGGAGGCGGCGAGATTCAGTAACTCCACAAACACGACAAGTCAAACAAAGGTCATAAAGGAAACGTGTGTGTGTGTGTGTGTGTGTGTGTGTGTGTGTGTGTGTGTGTGTATGTGTGTACAATGCTGTGTTTATGTCCCTACGTTGTGTGGTCCTTGTACTCAGGCCCTATTGAGGACAATATTTTATTACGGCGTGTTCTTATCTCCTATTATGGGTTCATTATTCTGTGTCCACACACGTTCCCCCCAGTTACAGACCACCGGAAGAGCCAGACTATTGTCTTCAGCCCAACACAAACAGACCCACGCCACCCCACCAATCTCCAGGCTCAGGGGCTAGGGCAATTAGCTTCTCTCTCTCTCTCTCTCTCTCTCTCTGTCTCACTCTGTCTTCTTCTCCTTCCCAGGGATTACCTTGTCTAGACAGCATCTCGAGTGAGAGGAAACCTTGGGGCTGAAGGACAGAACTCACCAGAGTCTGTTCCCGTTCGCTCTCAACGCTTCCTCGAGCCACCACTACAACAGGCGAACCATGCACAGTACAGTATCTGAACTATCTATGTCCGTCTGTAACTAAAAATCCTTCTCCGTCCTCTGGGCCCGGTGGGGGTTGATACATCTGGTGAAACGTCATTAAAAACGTTCTCTCTGAAACAAAACCCAGACAGAATGAGCCAATACCACTCATTAATTTCCTGGTAACAGGTGTTGTCTAAGGACAGGCGTCCCAGTCCAGCCTGGGGTATTAGGGGAACTGAGTTTTGTGTTTTGTGATACATCAGAAGAGTCCCCGGTCCCCGTCCAACACAAACATCAATATACATTATCGCAAACACATTTCTCAACACTCTGCTTCTCTGTCTTTTTCTCTCTTTGGCTCTCTAGCTCTGTGCCTTCCTCCCTCTCCCTCTACCTCTCTCCCTGCCCTCTCTTTTTCCCCTTTCTCTCCCTGTCCTCTCTCTCTTCTCTCTCTGCCCTCTCTATCTTTCGCCTCGCTCTCTCTCTCTGTTCTCTCTGCAGGACAAACAAACGCTACAGTTGGCAAACAAGTGCTGAAACAGTTTTGGAAGGCAGCCTGATTATATTAGCAAAGAGGAAGTCACATTCAAATTCCAAAATGCTTTATTGTAATGACAAGTGCTCATGTAACGCTGCAGCAGTCAAATATGTGCATATAATGAGCAGCAGGTGGTCTTTCTCGCTCTCTCTCCCCCTCCCTCTTTCTCTCTCTCCCCCTCCCTCTCTCTCCCTCTCTCTCTCTTTCTCTCCCTCTCTCTCTCTGGGCGCAGAGCCAGTGGTGCAGAAGTCCCCTACAGAAGAAGCTCAGAGAAAGGGCGGGAGAGAAAAGGATATCTTCAAGCTTCTCAAACTGATAGCCTTGCATGTGTGTGTGCGTGTGTGTGTGTGCGTGCGTGCGCGTGGAGACGTGCTAATAGGCAGGTGTGTATAAAGCATTTGCCTGGTGTACCCCCCCAGCCCCAACCCCCCCACCACCACACACACTACTCATAAACACCCTGTAGCTCACCTTCACAGCCCATTAAGATCCTTATATCCACACATTTGATACAGTCCCTGTCTTTCAACGCCAGATGCCTGAATAACAAAGGAAAGACAAAGCTCTCTTCCCCCTCTTCCCCCCACTCTCCCTTCTGGTATTCTGGACAGGCATGTGGAGGACCACCTCTGTACTGGCTGATGGGTAGGGTTATACTTTGGTTGTACCTCTGTCATGGGCTTTGCTTGAGTTGAGAGTTGTTTTTTTTTCATGAGATTATTCATAGTGCATCTCTGTGTGTTGATACAGACACAACAGGACCAAAGGAGAGCTGCATAAGGAACTGTGTGCTGGATGTGTCAAAACCAGCTAAACAAGCACCACTTTTGCTCGCCAAAATCTCCCTCTCTTTGTCTCTGAGTGGAGCCCTTCACCTTTCTCTATCTCCATCACAAATGGAGGCAACCTCATTTGTTCCTCTGTTTCTCTCTCTTCAGTTGTCTCTCTGTATTACATATGTATTATGTATTATGTGTGTGTGTGTGTGTGTGTGTGTGTGTGTGTGTGTGTGTGTGTGTGTGTGTGTGTGTGTGTGTGTGTGTGTGTGCGTGCGTGCGTGCGTGCGTGCGTGCGTGCGTGCGTGCGTGCGTGCGTGTGCGTGTGTGTACAGTTGAAGTCAGATGTTTACATACACCTTAGCCAAATACATTTAAACTCAGTTTTTCACAATTCCTGACATTTAATCCCAGTAAAAATTCCCTGTCTTAGGTCAGTTAGGATCACCACTTTATTTTAAGAATGGCAAATGTCAGAATAATAGTAGAGAGAATTATTTATTTCAGCATTTCTTTCTTTCATCACATTCCCAGTGGGTCAGAAGTTTACATACCCTCAAATAGTATTTGGTAACATTGCCTTTAAATAGTTTAACTTGGGTCAAACGTTTCGGGTAGCCTTCTACAAGCTTCCCACAATAACTTGGGTGGATTTTGGCCCTTTCCTCCTGACAGAGCTCGTGTAACCGAGTCAGGCTTGAAGGCCTCCTTGCTAGCACACGCTTTTCAGTTCTGCCCACAAATGTTCTATGGGATTGAGATCAGAGCTTTGTGATGGCCACTCCAATACCTTGACTTTGTTGTCCTTAAGCTATTTTCCCACAACTTTGGAAGTATGCTTGGGGTCATTGTCCATTTGGAAGACACATTTGCGACCAAGCTTTAACTTCCTGACTGATGTCTTGAGATGTTGCTTCAATATATCCACATCATTTTCCTCGTGATGCTATCTGTTTTGTGAAGTGCACCAGTCACTCCTGCAGCAAAGCACCCCCACAACATGATGCTGCCACCCCTGTGCTTCACGGTTGGGATGGTGTTCTTTGGCTTGCAAGCCTCCCCTTTTTCCTCCAAACATAACGTTGGTCATTATGGCCAAACAGTTATATTTTTGTTTCATCAGACCAGAGGAAATTTCTCCCAAAAGTACTATCTTTGTTCCCATGTGAAGTTGCAAATTGTAGTCTGGCTTTTTATGGCGGTTTCAGAGCAGTGGCTTCTTCCTTGCTGAGCGGCCTTTCAGGTTATGTCGATATAGGACTCGTTTTACTGTGGATATAGATACTTTGTACCCGTTTCCTCCAGCATCTTCACAAGTTCCTTTGCTGTTGTTCTAGGATTGATTTGCACTTTTTGCACCACAGTTCGTTCATCTCTAGGAGACAGAACGCGTCTCCTTCCTGAGCGGTATGACGGCTGCATGGTCCCATGGTGTTTATACTTGCGTACTATTGTTTGTATAGATGAAAGTGGTACCTTCAGGCATTTGGAAATTGCTCTCAAGGATGAACCCGAAGTCTACAATGTTTTTCTGAGGTCTTGGCTGATTTCTTTTGATTTTCCCATGATGTCAAGCAAAGAGGCACTGAGTTTGAAGGTAGGCCTTGAAATACATGCACAGGTACACCTCCAATAGACTCAAATGATGTCAATTAGCCTATCAGAAGCTTCTAAAGCCATGACATCATTTTATGACATTTTCCAAGCTGTTTAAAGGCACAGTCAACTTAGTGTATGTAAACTTCTGACCCACTGGAATTGTGATACAGTGAATTATAAGTGAAAGTGCCACTTGCTATAGACCACCTTCTGCCCCCAGCTGTGCTCTTGACACCAAATGCAAATTGATTGCCACCCATTTGTCTTCAGAGCTCGTGCTCCTAGGTGACCTAAACTGGGACATGCTTAACACCCCGGCCATCCTACAATCTAAGCTAGATGCTCTCAATCTCACACAAATTATCAATGAACCCACCATGTACAAACCAAAATCCATACACATAGGCACCCTCATAGATATCATCCTAACTAACCTGCCCTCCAAATACACCTCTGCTGTCTTCAACCAGGATCTCAGCAATCACTGCCTCATTGCCTGCATCCGTAATGGGTCTGCGGTCAGGTGACCACCCCTCATCACTGTCAAACGCTCCCTAAAACACTTCAGCGAGCAGGCCTTTCTAATCGACCTGGCCCGGGTATCCTGGAATGATATTGACCTCATTCCATCAGTAGAGGACGTCTGGTTGTTCTTTAAAAGTGCTTTCCTCACATTCTTAAATAAGCATGCCACATTAAAAAAATATAGAACCAGGAACAGATATTTGCCTTTGGTTCACTCCAGACCTGACTGCCCTTGACCAGCGCAAAAACATCCTGTGGCGTACTGCATTAGCATCGAATAGCCCCCGCGATATGCAACTTTTCAGGGAAGTTAGGAACCAATATACACAGGCAGTTCAAACAGAAATTTGCATCCTGTAACCCTAACTCCAAAAGCTTCTGGGACGCTGTAAAGTCCATGGAGAATAAGAGTACCTCCTCCCAGCTGCTCACTGCACTGAGGCTAGGAAACACTGTCACCACCGATAAATCAACGATAATTGAGACTTTCAATAAGCATTTTTCTATGACTGGCCATGCTTTCCACCTGGCCACCCCGACACCGGTCAACAACCTTGCACCCCTCACTGCAACTTGCCCAAGCCTCCCCATTTATCCTTCACCCAAATCCAGATAGCTGATGTTCTGAAAGAGCTGCAAAATCTGGACCCCTACAAATCAGCAAGGCTACACAATCTGGACAATCTCTTCTTAAAATTATCAGCCAAAATTGTTGCAACCCCTATTACTAGCTTGTTCAACCTCTTTTTCGTATTGTCTGAGATCCCCAAAGATTGGAAAGCTTCCGCAGTCATCCCCCTCTTCAAAGGGGGATACACTCTAGACCCAAACTGCTACAGACCTCTACCTATCTTACCTGCCTAAGGTCTTCGAAAGCCAAGTTAACAAACAGATCACAGACCATTTCGAATCCCACCGCACCTTCTCCGCTATGCAATCTGGTTTCCGAGCTGGTCACGGGTGCACCTCAGCCACGCTCAAGGTCCTAAACAACATCATAACTGCCATCGATAAGAGACAATACTGTGCAGCTGTATTCATTGACCTGGCCAAGGCTTTCGACCTGTCGGCAGACTCAACAGCCTTGGTTTCTCAAATGACTGCCTAGCTTTGTTCTCCAACTACTTCTCAGACAGAGTTCAGTGTTTCAAATCAGATTGCCCGTTATCCGGACCTCTGGCTGGCTCTATGGGGGTGCCACAGGGTTCAATCCTCGGGCCGACTCTTTTCTCTGTATACATCAATAATGCCGCTCTTGCTGTTGGTGATTCTCTGATCCACCTCTACGCAGACGACACCATTCTGTATACTTCTGGTCCTTCTTTGGACACTGTGTTAACTAACCTCCAGACAAGCTTCAATGCCAATTCTCCTTTCGTGGCTTCCAACTGTTCTTAAATGCAAACAAAACTAAATGCATGCTCTTCCACAGATCGCTGCTCACACCTACCCACCCATCCAGCATCACTACTCTGGATGGTTCTGACTTAGAATATGTGGACAAATACCTAGGTGTCTGGTTAAACTGTAAACTCTCCTTCCAGGCTCACATTAAGCATCTCCAATCCAAAATAAAATCTAGAATCGGCTTCCTATTTCGCAACAAAGCATCCTTCACTCATGCTGCCAAACATACTCTAGTAAAATTGACTATCCTACCAATTCTTGACTTTGGTTTTGTCATTTACAAAATAGCCCCCAACACTCAGCAAATTTGATGCAGTCTATCACAGTGCCATCCGTTTTGTCACCAAAGCCCCATATACTACCCTTCATATCCGTCGCCAAACCCGCTGGCTCCAGGTCATCTATAAGTCATTGCTAGGTAAAACCCCATAGCAGCACCCACCCGCAGCAAGCGCTCCAGCAGGTATATTTCACTGGTCACCCCCAAAGCCAATTCCTCAATCGGCCGTCTTTCCTTCCAGTTCTCTGGAGCGAACTGCAAAAATCACTGCAAAAATCACTGAAGCTGGAGACTCATATCTCCCTCACTAGCTTTAAACACAAGCTGTCAGAGCAGCTCACAGATCACTGCACCTGTCCATAGCCCATCTGTAAACAGCCCATCCAACTACCTCATCACCATATTGTTATTTATTTTGCTCCTTTGCACCCCAGTACCGGTACTTGCACACTCATCTTCTGCACATCAATCACTCCAGTGATTAACTTGCCATACTGTAATAATTTTGCCACTATGGCCTATTTATTGCCCCCCCCCCCCCTTATCCTACCTCATTTGCACACACTGTATATAGACTTTCTCTATTGTATTATTGACTGTATGTTTGTTTATTCCATGTGTAACTCTGTGTTGTTGTTTGTGTCGCACTGCTTTGCTTTATCTTGGCCAGGTCACAGTTGTAAATGAGAACTCGTTCTCGACTGGACGACCTGGTGAAATAAGAAAAATGTATACTAATAATCTGTCTGTAAACAATTGTTGGAAAAATGACTCGTGTCATGCACAAAGTAGATGTCCTTAACCGACTAGCCAAAACTATAATTTGTTAACAAGAAATTTGTGGAGTGGTTGAAAAATATGTTTTAATGACGCCCAGCCTACGTGTATGTTTGTGTATCTGTCTGTCCCAGTGTAGACAAAAGCGGATAACAAACAGTCTAAATGAGTGACAGGCCAAGTATCCAATTGGAATACCCCAGAGGGACCTAGAGAGTCTTATTGTTGGACCAATCAGAAACACAACGACACTGCCAGTTGCAGTTCTTTGTCATCACCCCCCAGTCCCCGATACACAGCACACACACACCCCTCCCACACACACAAGCATACAAACGAAACTCCAAAGAGTGCCATTTCTTAACGGTTCGGGAGGTTCGATAGCAGAATGAGATAGATTATAATATATGCCATTTAGCGGACGCTTTTATCCAAAGCGACTTACAGTCATGTGTGCATACATTCTACGTATGGGTGGTCCCGGGAATTGAACCCACTACCCTGGCGTTACAAGCGCCATGCTCTACCAACTGAAGTAAGCTCACAACAGCAACACTGAAGCACAATGATCCACTTCACTGCTGCACATAAACAAACCCTCTAAAGCAGGATGGTGTTCTGCATTGATCTGACAAATAGGACCGAACCCCCCCACAGTGCCAAAGCTGCAAGCGCTCAATCGCTACCACCGCTAACCCAGAGAGCAGTCATGGCAATAAACTGCTACGGCTATGGTTACAGCGACGCAACAAATGTTCCATCCCCAGGGTTGAATCTCTTTTATTTTCCCTCCATCGATATTCCTTTGGAGAGAATAAAAGGAGAAGGACATGCTGGGCAGGTAAGGACAATGTGTGAAGGAATTGGGTTCTCTCTCTGTGTCTCTGTCTCTCTCTCTCTGTCTCTCTGTCTCTGTCTCTCTGTCTCTCTGTCTCTCTGTCTCTGTGTCTCTGTGTCTCTGTCTCTCTCTCTCTCTCTCTCTCTCTCTCTCTCTCTCTCTCTCTCTCTCTCTCTCTCTCTCACACACACACACACACTCACACACTCTTTCTTCCTCTTGTTTTCCCAGGGTTTGAGGACAGGCTTAATTAAGGAAAAGTCTGTTAAGGACTCCTTCTTGCTGCAACGTCCTCTATGACCAGTCAGTCTGACAGCTGTTGAAAGTGATGTGAGGAAGGGACATAACCAGGGAAGGAAGAGAGGAGATGGAGTTAGAGATAGGCCCGAGAAAGATGGAAGCCGTAGCGGAGAAAGCGATACTGTGAGAAAATAGGAAAGAAAGGAGTGGATAGAGGGATAGAGATTAGGCAAGAAGAGCGAGACGGGTGCTCTAGTGGGCCCAATCAGGAAAGGATGAGAGGAGAGTGAGTCGAAATGAGTCCGGAATAAATGGATGCAGGGATAATGTCAGAGAAGGGGCAGAAAGGAGGAAAGGAGAGATGAATGCTCTAGTGGACAGTGGGATACAGTGGGCCTGCCCACACGTTTAGGAGGAGTGTGGTTTGATGGTGTCTGGCACTGGGACTCTGGCTCAGTGTAGACAGCATACTGGCTCTCTCTCACACACAGCCTACTGGAATTGATGGTTCTTCAGATGGCTGTTCAAACAGGTTAATTGGCCCGGCCTCCCCAGAGATAGACAGAGAGAGAAGATGACTGGAGGGAGGGGCAGAGTTAGAGTTAGAGAGAGAGAGTTAGAGAGAGAGAGAGAGTTAGAGAGAGTTAGAGAGAGAGAGAGAGAGAGAGAGTTGGCAGGCCAAAGAGATGGAGAGAGGGGAGATGGAGTGAGTGAGAGATGGAAGGTGAGGGGACAGAGGATGGAGAGAGAGGGGGGGAGATATGGCTGAGTAGTAGGACAGGCTGGCTGAGGATAGGCTAACTGAGGACAGCCTGACTGACGGGGCATGGCCAAACTACTAACACACCACTGACGGACAGCTATGAGACAACCCCCCTACTCCACGTGGGCTACATGCTGTGTGTTGGTTTTCTCTGCCGTTGTGCGTGTACAGTGTATGTGTGTATGTGTAGTACTCTAGGGATCGTGCAGGCAGGTCCTAGGTTAGAATTGTCTCCAGACAAAGCACCTACCAAGCTGTGTGCCAACCCACCATTTGAACAAAGGACCCTGACCAAAAACTCCAACATAGAACCTACTTGTTAGCTGTTTTTATTTTTCGCTAAGAGTTCAACTAGACTGTGGTGGAGAGTGTTGTCTGAATATGGAGGTCCTGCAAGTGTCTTTCATAGAATGAAAACGCTTCACTTCTGCTTTTCGTTCCATAGAGATGAGCTTCAGTTCAATGCTCAATGTTCTTCGGGTGACAAAGGTAAAGTGCCAGGAGCACCCCACCACAGGTCCATCTGAGGATGTGTAATGTTAAAAATACAAACAGAAGAAAAACAACTAACAAATCCTCTGATTTACTTGAATATTTTCATCTACCATATTAATATTGATTCATATTAGTCTGAACAAGCTACTGGATGCTTGATTGGGCTTGATCAATTCTCCCCCAACAGACATCCCACGCTCAAAAGTTTCTACCGTGTGTGTGTGTGTGTGTGTGTGTGTGTGTGTGTGTGTGTGTGTGTGTGTGTGTGTGTGTGTGTGTGTGTGTGTGTGTGTGTGTGTGTGTGTGTGTGTGTGTGTGAGCCAGAGTTGCACACACCTATACACACACGCGCACAAATACATCAATGGTTTTCTTCTCAAGAGGCCATTTCTCCTAACTCTCCTTGCTCAGTAAATCACGTTCAAATCATTCAAAAACAAAGAGTCATACATGACGCTCTGCTTAAACGAATCACATTTCCCCCTCTGTCTTGGGTGTTTGAGGAGGGAACGGGGAGAGAGAGCGAGAGAACAAGATGCAGACAGAAGACAGAGAGAGGTTAGAGCGAGACAGAGGAGACGACGATCCCGAGGAGAGGTGAGAGCGCGGTGGTGGAGGAGAAAGAGAGAGAGGTTAGAGCGAGAAAGAGGAGACGACGAACCCGAGGAGAGGTGAGAGCGCGGTGGTGGAGGAGAAAGAGAAAGAGAGGGAGGTTAGAGCGAGAAAGAGGAGACGACGATCCCGTGGAGAGGAGAGAGAAAGAGAGGAGGGTCTGCGAGAGAAAGCAGACTCGTTTGGCAATTAGAGAAGTCTTTAGCGGTGATTAGAAGACAATGCAGGGAAGGAGAGGGAGAGAGAGAGAGAGGGGGAAAGAGGGGGATCAGACTAAAGAAAAGCCTCTCCCAGGCATAGACAAGCCTCCACTGCAGAGGAAGAGACAAATTGAAAAGAAGCAAGCAGCAACTTTTCCAACTGTTCTTTACAGCCGTCTAGTATGTTGTGCCAAAGCCGCAGTCAAAACACACTAAGCTTTAGGCGGCATGCCTGTGAACCTCCCCAATGATCTTAGTTTGGAGGCTGGACTGTCAGACATAGTGCTGCAGCTCAAACGCGCTCGCACGCACGCGCACACACACAGACACTGTACACTGCTAACCAAAGCTGACATCCCCCCCATGTGCGTCTCTCATTTCCACACAGCAATCATGTCTCCACTTCATTCAATTTGGCCTTTTACCCTGTCTTTCTGTGGTTATGGGGGGGAGAGCCGTAAAGCCTTCTGGTGGTTGCTGTTCATCGGGTTCTGTGGATCGATAACCTACGAAATGCAATGATGAATTTAATACCTAGTGTGGCGCTCCCTTGACACAGAGCCCCCGATCCTGTATCACTTACAACGACCGTGATGCTAAAGCAATGATTTGGTAGATATTTACTGAAGTCGAGGCCCTTTTGTGATATTAACAGTCAAAAGGTAAAGATCTAAGTGCGTTTCTATGGGCCAAAGTGCATTTCTATGTGCGAGAGCGATTGGGAGAGAGAGAGAGAGAGAGAGAGAGAGAGAGAGAGAGAGATGGACCATTACAGAAAAAAACATGCATTTCACATGATCTCGTGTTTCTCACGTGCTTCACATGTAAGATCACAAGTTCCTCATGTGTTTCACATCTGATTTAATGTGAAGTTAATGTGATAACGTCTAAATCAACATGTCATGACATGGAACTACACGTGAGACAACATGTGAGCACACGTGAAAACACGATTTCATGTGAAATGAATGTGAAATAATTGTGACAACATGGGGATGCAGCATTTCAACATGTGATAACATGAAACTACACATGTGGTGTGAACATTTCCATGTGAATTCTTCCAAAAACACGTTTTCACTTGATTTCATGCAAAATACGTGGAAATGTCATATGTGAAAATCATGTGATTTTCCACATGTGAAATCATGTGGGTTTTTTTCCGTAAGAGGAGAGAGAGAGATAGAGAGGGAGAAGGACTCCTGTATGCCCTGTGTCCTCGGGTTATAAAGATGTGGAGGGGGTGGGAGGCAGGCTACGGGGGCGTCTTGTCTTTCAGAGAACCACAGGTTCCCTTTGACAAAGGCTGCTGCTCTCAGCACTTTCCACTCAGTCAGCAGACACAGTCTGACCCTGCAGGATTTGAGTTTGTTTACACACATTCAACATTTTCCCCCGCATCCCCACTGTCCTCTTCAGAATCACTACCCACCAGGGCTCAGGTGGCATTTGTCTGGGAGAGGGTACTCAAGGTCAGTGTGTGTGTGTGTGTGTGTGTGTGTGTGTGTGTGTGAGGGACCAGAGTCCCAGCCGATCTGCCCACTCTGCCAAATGCGCCATCCCTGTCACCCCCCGGAAAGCAACTCTCAACCCATCCCCCCCACTAATTTTGCAAGCCCAATTTTTCAGTTTTTGATTTGTTAAAAAAGTTTGAAATATCCTATAAATTTCGTTCCACTTCATGATTGTGTCCCACTTGTTGTTGATTCTTCACAAAAAAATACAGTTTTATATCTTTATGTTTGAAGCCTGAAATGTGGCAAAAGGTCGCAAAGTTCAAGGGGGCCGAATACTTTTGCAAGGCACTGTACAAAGCTAGCCTACTCCTGCTAGTAGCCTACAGCTGTAATTATGGTAACAGTTCCGGTCACACCAGACACAGGTAAGGCCTTAGACAGTGAGTGTGCGTGTATGTGTGCGTGTGTGCTTGTGTGTGTGTGTGTGTGTGCTTGTGTGTGTGTGTGTGTGTGTGTGTGTGTGTGTGTGTGTGTGTGTGTGTGTGTGTGTGTGTGTGTGTGTGTGTGTGTGTGTGTGTGTATGCTCCTTCCTCAACAGAGACTAGTGTGCAATAAGCCCTCAGCCTGTGTGCTTAGGGTATGGTGTCTTATGACCAAGCTGAAGTAGAGACATTTGTCACTGATGATCGCTATCAAAGCCTCCCCCAAGGGTGAGTGTGTGTTTGTGTGTGTGTGTGTGTGTTGATGCCAGCCTGCATCATTGAGCCCCTGTTGCAGGCAGAATGAGAAGGCTTTGCAGCGAGGTGATCGATGGGTCTTACAGCCGTCAGCTAAATGTTTCAAAGGGTTTGGAGGCATTAGGCGGGTAAATCCCACACCGCGCGTGTGTGTATGTGTTTCTGTGTGTGTGTGTGTGTGTGTGTGTGTGTGTGTGTGTGTGTGTGTGTGTGTGTGTGTGTGTGTGTGTGTGTGTGTGTGTGTGTGTGTGTGTGTGTGTATCTGTGATTGTTTGTCATTGCGTGTGAAAGATTGGACATCTAGGATTCAGTAGAAACCTCATCTCACAACCTAACGGTGATACAGTACATGGAGGTGTCGATCTCTTCCTCTCTCCGTCGCTCCTCCGCTCTCTCCACTGGCTTCCAGTTGAAGCTCGCATCCGCTACAAGACCATGGTGCTTGCCTACGGAGCTGTGAGGGGAACGGCACCTCAGTACCTCCAGGCTCTGATCAGGCCCTACACCCAAACAAGGGCACTGCGTTCATCCACCTCTGGCCTGCCCGCCTCCCTACCACTGAGGAAGTACAGTTCCCGCTCAGCCCAGTCAAAACTGTTCGCTGCTCTGGCTCCCCAATGGTGGAACAAACACCCTCACGACGCCAGGACAGCGGAGTCAATCACCACCTTCCGGAGACACCTGAAACCCCACCTCTTTAAGGAATACCTAGGATAGGATAAGTAATCCTTCTCACCCCCCCCCTCCCCTTAAAAGATTTAGATGCACTATTGTAAAGTGGCTGTTCCACTGGATGTCATAAGGTGAATGCACCAATTTGTAAGTCGCTCTGGATAAGAGCGTCTGCTAAATGACTTAAATGTAAATGTAATGTAAATGTCTCTCCTCCTCTCCTTCTTCAGGCGTGTCTGGGAATACGGCTGCTCTAAAGACATACTCCCGCATGACGGACCAATTAGTTACGTGACACACCTTCAGACAATGCAGACACTTCAGGCACTCCATGGACCCTCTACAGTACACACTCCAGACCTAGAGTGGTCCTATAGGAAAATTATTTATGCCAGGTAGTAATCGGGGGGGGGGGGGGGTCCTAGTGGTAAGTACGCACACAGAGACACACGCTCTCGCCTTTGATGCCACACAGCTTCAGTGCGGGCTAATTGTTGTGAGGTTGGGAAGGAGAGGGCCCTGGAGCTTCCAGGGGGAGACCACACACCTGCTAGCAGGAGGAGTTGAGTAGGTGGTGGACAGGGGAGGGGGATAAATTAGCGCTGCTAGCTGGTTGTTGTGACAAGTCCTGTTAATGAGAACATCCTTGAGATGTTATTTTGGAAGAGGGAGGGGTGAAAAAAAGGGGCCATGATCATCTGTTCGCCGAGGAAAGGAGGGACGCAGTGTGAAGACGAACTGCAAAAAGGCTTTGCAATTAGTCCACAACATCTGCGGGAGGAAGTTACTGAGTAGCAACAAGTCAGAGAGAGAGAGGCGAGGAAAGGAGAGGACGAGAAAAAGACAGAGTTGGAAACTGGAGAGAAACTTCAACGAGGCGACAGAAGCCATCACGGCAACCGTGGTGGTGATAGGAGTATAAACGGTTCATTACTCCAGTTGACGCACGGACACTTGATAGCAATCCGCTACGGTAATGTTAAACAGTACACGCCGATTGGAGTTAAACTACCCTGAAGGCGAACACGTTAGAGAAATGTTTAGCATCGTGGCAAAGTCAGAAAGCGCCAAAGGCACTCCTCTCCCCCATAGGGTGTGTGTGCTACATCTGAGTGAGTGTAAAAACAGAGCTATCATGTGACATTTAATGCCTAGGACTAGAGAAGTAGGCGAGGCATCCAAATCCAGGATGTTACAATTGTTAGTTACAACTGTACACAGCAGTTAGTTACAACTGTACACAGCAGTTAGTTACAACTGTACACAGCAGTTAGTTACAACTGTACACAGCAGTTAGTTACAACTGTACACAGCAGTTAGTTACAACTGTACACAGCAGTTAGTTACAACTGTACACAGCAGTTAGTTACAACTGTACACAGCAGTTAGTTACAACTGTGCACAGCAGTTAGTTACAACTGTACAGTGAAAAATGGCTAGTTTACAGACTAGCTATTTCTCTGCATTGATGCTTATTCCTGTATTTGCCCTGGCAGCTCTACAGATGCATGTGTGTGTGTGTGTGTGTGTGTGTGTGTGTGTGTGTGTGTGTGTGTGTGTGTGTGTGTGTGTGAAGGCACCAACTTGCCTGGAGTTGACTCACCTCCACCTGGCTTAGTGAGGCGAAGCCAACTGGCTCGCCGTGTCGTTTGGGAGAATCAGAGAGATGTGTAGAGGAGGCTTAGGAATGCATGAGGCGCTTCACTGTGTAGCATTACCGTGATTCATCTGCACAAAACTGCAAAAGCTCCTGATAATCGCTTCAGCTAATCCCCACCACGCGTCTGGCAAAACAGGCGTGAAGAGAGTGGAGGGGAAGTTTTCTAACCTTGGGGAGGAGGGGAGGGGGACTAAACTGGGTGGTAGTGTGTGTGTGTGTGTGTGTGTGGGGGGGGATACGGAGTTACAGCTTAGACAGAGTCACCCGTCAGTCACACCTTGTCACTTCTGGAAATCCTCACAAGTTTATCCGTGTCAAAAGCAAAGCAGGGAAAACTCCCCGGAGGAGAAAACAGAGGAAGATGAAGGGAGATGAAATACATTGAATAATATTTAATGCTGAGAGAGAAATTACAGTTCTCTGGGTTAGGGGCACTGGAGATTTCTGGTCGGCTGCGAGGGAGGGAGTGGGGGGGAGCAAGACTTACTAGGACAGTTGTTTGGCTATTCTAGAGACGTTTTAGTGATTGAGTCTCTCCTTGCAATCACACCTCAGTCCATTCTCTTGTACACAGGACTGAGATAGAACCAGTATGAACCAGCTGGACCAATCTTGTCCTCAACAGTGTTCAGCCCATAGACACATTTACAACGGTGCTGTTATAGCCTAACTCATGATTGGTTCTATTCCTAGATACAGCCAGGGACACTTCCAGGAGTGAGATCACGCATACGGTCACACACTCACACACTCTCTCAGGGGAAATGGCATTTAGGTCTACTCATTAGCATCTTACCATGCTCCATAATGTGACGAGTGACACTTTGCCATGGCACAATCACGCAGCTCCAACCTCTTGTTTGCTAAATTAGGAACGACTGGACCGGAGTTGTCAGAAACCAAACAAAAACCACACCATCGCAATAGCTGCTCTAAAATAATCAAATCAAATCAAATGTATTTATAAAGCCCTTCGTACATCAGCTGATATCTCAAAGTGCTGTACAGAAACCCAGCCTGAAACCCCAAACAGCAAGCAATGCAGGTGTAGAAGCACGCTAGTCCAGCGCTTCGGGAAAAACGCCGTCAGATGCTTACTGCACAGGCCCGGAGAGAACAAGCGGTGAGTAACTCTCGGGGAGGGGAGAGTGATCGTTGAACAAAGAATTTGTGGGAGAACTTTACACCCTGCAGTGGTACATTACACACACTCAGCCAGCCAAGGACTGGATCATTATAACGCTCCCCTACTCTTAATGTGCAAGATATTCCAAATGCACAGTGAGTAAGGATTGCCATTAAAGACCAAATGAATCAGGCTTCACAGTTGGACTTAAAAAGAGCTGCTGAATCACCGGCGCTGAGTTTGTCTTTTCTTAGCCTGGCCCACGCTCTCCCTCCCACCAACATTGCTGTCACAAACTCCCTGCAAGACACTGCTCTCTGTGGGGGGGGTGGGGGGGGGGGAGGGGGGATACCACTGGGATAGTCCACATTCTGTACGTATGTGCGTGTTTGTATTTGATGTCAGGAGCTGTACGCACGAATGCCCATATCAATGACTCCACAGTGGAGACTTGGGTGACAGACACGAGTGTGAGGCGTGGTGGCAGACGGAACAGCGGTGGACTATACCAATCTGTGTGTAAGCTCTCGTCTCTACTAAAACTGCCAGCCCAACTATCACAGTAGTTTCCCTATTTCATGCCTGTCACTTCTCGACTTGCTTTCTCTATTTCAGTAGATCATCTTGGCTTGTAACCACTGTTGCTTTACCTATGTCCTCTTGTTTTATTGTCTACCATCTATGCTACTACCGCTCACATTCTGGCTACAACTAGGCTCTCTCTCTCTCTCTCTCTCTCTCTCTCTCTCTCTCTCTCTCTCTACCCTTCTCCCTCTCCCAGCTCTGATGCGGGTGTCATGTGCTCTGAGAAGGCTTCGGGGAGAGTGAGGAAGCGAGGGAGGAGTAGAAACACAGAAGAGGAGGCCTTCTCTCTCGACCCCATGCGCCCCGCTTTCCCCCTGGGGCCAGTAGGCTAGCTGTGAAATGAATGAGAGGCATTGCGTGGGCGGCCCCGCTTAACGCTAAGATAATGACAGCATTTTGTCAGCGCTCGCCTACAGCGCTGTCTCTTGGCATGTGAAAGAGGAGGTGGAGGGCAGGAGGATAGGGGGGTGGGAGGAGGGAGGAGGAGAGAAGGGCTGCATGGAGCCAACAGCGGTGAATGTATGTTGCACGGGTACTACAGGCACCTGCTGCCGGAGTAGACGGCCAAGATGGTCAAGGATCTCAATCGATACAAACACACAGATGTGTTTACCAATACTGCTCTGAGCACAGTAGTAAAGTTTCCCTGGGAGAGCCCGTAATGATTAGCACTTCCGAGGCTGGAGGTAGCAGCATGACACCCTCCTACTGTGTTATGATGCCAGGACCCCAGTGAGCTGCCCTCGACCTTCGCCAGTAGATAAATAGCCTCCCAGAGCAGAGCGAGCCAATGTGCCGCTGCTTTAATGAGGGTCAGGCTACTGTCTTCTTCTGGCTGTCAGACCTGAGACAGATAGACCCATCATGGCTGCCAGGGTGGGGTCTAATTACCGTGGCTGGTTAACATCACACAAACAAAAAGACAAAACAAACAGGCAAAACATACGTTCAAAACTCGTCTCCCTGGGCTTAACAGACGCCACATTTCTTTGTGGTCCTGCTGCAACATGATTTGTGAGCGCGCTTGCCCACTACTGTGCAGGAGATAGCCGACAGATGCTCGGTGGCGACAATGATGAAACCGCAAAAGACGGCGCTTTTAACGCCACCCTCAAAACAAAGATACCGGAAATATAGAAGAAAAGAAAGAAGCATCCTAAAGCGTGGCGCTTTGAAAACAGATCATTAGATCTGCGACAACAGAATAAGGCTGTCCGTGGGGATGGAGATGCTTTGCATTGTGGGAGACACGGGCACAAAGAGCCTGTCGGACCAAATCAAACACAAGTCATCATCAAACCCACAGACTGGCATCCTCACTAATGACCCCAACATGAAAAAGAGTTTACATTTCCCCAATATCCCAACAGAATGAGAAGAGTTTGGGTTTTTACATCGGAATTCTAGTTTCTGTGTCGTATTTACCTGTCCCTCTGCATCTGAATGGTATGACACAGTGGTCGTATCGAAACCTCATTAAAAAGAAAAGGTTTCTCTTTTCAACTCCCTTCATTGGCTGTTTCTCTCTTTCTGGCCAGAGTGAGTCACCATATACCAATCATCACCGAGGGCTGGTGAAGGTCAGACTAACGTGTCATTACTTCTGTATTACACACTTCCTCTAGCTGCTCCGGACTGCCCCTTTCCCCTAGGGGTCAGACTGACAACCACCCCCTGCTGTTCCAACGTTCACCCCTGACCTTTGGTGTTTGGTCCCTGAGCTGCAGGTGTGTGTGGTCTGGATTCCATAACTCCCCTCCGTTTAACCGTCATTTCCTGACACTTTCCTCTGAACCTGACCATAAAACTTGACTTTTCACCACTATGTCACTACTCTTCTTTCCTCACCAGTGTAAAGGGGTGCGTAACTGCTGGCAGAGAAGTCAGACGCAAGGAGAGCAGAACTAGGTAATAGACGGAGCAGTTTAATGGCAAAACCAACGGGATAATGTAATGACCAACATGGGTTCAAAACCCCGACGCGCACCAGTCAACATGTGCACCAGCACTTACAGCAATCAATTCCGCACAAAGACATGGGGGGAACCGAGGGTTAAACACACCGCGCGTAATGAGGGGAATGAAAACCAGGTGTGTAGGAAAACAAGACAAAACAAATGGAAAATTAAAAGTGGATCGACGATGGCTAGAAGACCGGTGACGCCGACCGCCAAACGCTGCCAGAACAAGGGGAGGAACCGACTTTGGTGGAAGTCGTGACACTCAGATTAATGGTCATTAATGGTAACTTCACAAATCTGTAAACTTTTGATTAAAAAAACAACAAAAAAACAAGGTATGCATCCAAATAATATGCAAAGCTGATATGTCCTCAGAAAATTTACTTCGGGGTCATGAACATGATTCCAAAGACACTAACAGCACAAGTAAACAGGCAGCACTATAACCATCCAAATACATGTGGAGAAGAGCATCACTGATGAGAGCATCACGCAGAGTGTGTGACACAGGATTAGTGTGTACGGTGCAGTGTGGTGGGGCTACAGCTGCTGCTGCTGGGAGGCACGTCTCTCTGGCTGTGAGACTCTGGCTCTGGCTCTGGCTGGCATGGAGAGGGCATAGTAGGGGTGGCACTGCCCGCCAGTACCAGCCCACTGTCTGCCTGTCTGTCTGGCCTGCTCTCTGCTTCTGCATGCTTCCCTCCTGTTTCACCCCTTTTTCCATCCCACTCTCCCTCTTCTGCTTCAATTCATGTTCCTGCCTTAACAAATGTCAGGGTGACACCTTGGCTGAGGGGAGCATGTCATTGGCAGATAACGAGGTAAAAAAAAAGCCAGTGACTCTGCAGTGTTTCTTAATTAATTTCTCTCTCTGTGTCTACAGACATGACACAAGGGAGAGGGCAGAGCTTTTCCAATCAACACTGACACTTGGATATCAATGTGCCAAAGACTACAGATCACTCATTATGACAGGGGTAGAGAGAGAGAGAGAGAGAGAGAGAGAGAGAGAGAGAGAGAGAGAGAGAGAGAGAGAGTGAGAGGCAGAGAGTGAGAGAGGCAGAGAGTGAGAGTGATAGAATGAGAGAGAGAAAGAGAGAGAAAGAGAGTGACAGAGACAGAGAGTGAGAGAGACAGAGAGTGAGAGTGAGAGACACAGAGAGAGAGCGAGACAGAGAGAGACAGAAAGTGAGAGTGACAGAGAGAGAGACAGAAAGTGAGAGTGACAGAGAGAGACAGAGAGAAACAGAGACAGATAATGAGAGTGAGAGTGACAGAGAGTGAGAGACAGAGAGAGAGAGCAAGACAGAGAGAGAGAGAGAGAGAGAGAGAGAGAGACAGAGAGAGAGAGAGAGAGAGAGAGAGAGAGAGAGAGAGAGAGAGAGACAGAGAGAGACAGAGAGTGAGAGAGACAGAGAGAGACAGAGAGAGACAGAGAGAGACAGAGAGTGAGAGACAGAGAGAGAGCGAGAGTGAGAGACAGAGACAGAGAGACAGAGAGACAGAACACATGAGGATGAGACCATAGAACAATCAGATTTTTTTTAGGAGAAAAAGGCAGAGATATTATATTCAGCTGTATGATCTCCTTCAATGGGCCCTGTTGATGTAGGCTGACACAACAAATGGAGGATAGAGAGTGAAGACGGCGTAAAGAAAAAACAGAACACAGCACAGTGAGAGGAGGATCTCAGAACTACATGGACAGCAGGAGAGGGCACGACTACATGGACTATTACAGTAGATGAACTCTACACTCGATTGACATCGCAATTGGACATCTGTCCATGCCCTGAGGACGTCGCAAAATGCCTTCAACAACCGACCGCTAGGCAACAGTGAGCGCTATTACCATCAAGTAGGCTTGGGTTTTGCTAGTGTGTTGTGGATTGGGGGGGGTGGATGGGTGTAATCCAATTACTCTGGATCTGAAGGTTGTGTGTTCAATCACAGTGGTAGACAATCATTTGTTTTGTTTTTAACCCCTATCCCAAAATCAAATCAAATCATAGTTTATTTGTCACGTGCGCTGAGTACAACAGGTGTAGACGTTACAGTGAAATGCTTACTTACAGGCTCTAACCAATAGTGCAAAAAAGGTGTTAAGTGAACAATAGGTAAGTAAAGAAATAAAACAACAGTAAAAAGACAGGCTCTATTCAGTAGTGAGGCTATAAGAGTAGCGAGGCTACATACATCCACCGGTTGGTCGGGCTGATATCTACATGGTTAAAGTGACTATGCATATATGATGAACAGAGAGTATCAGTAGTGTAAAATAGGTGTTGGTGGGTGGTGGGACACAATGCAGATAGCCCGGTTAGCCAATGTGTGCGAGCACTGGTTGGTTGGCCCAATTGAGGTAGTATGTACATGAATGTGTAGTTACTACGAATATATGATAAACAGAGAGTAGCAGCAGCGTAAAAGAGGGGTTGGGGGGGAACACAATGCAAATAGTCTGGGTAACCATTTGATTACCTGTTCAGGAGTCGTATGGCTTGGGGGTAAAAACTGTTGAGAAGCCTTTTTGTCCTAGACTTGGCACTCCGGTACCGCTTGCCATGCGGTAGTAGAGAGAACAGTCTATGACTGGGGTGGCTGGGGTCTTTTTAGGGCCTTCCTCTGACACCGCCTGGTGTAGAGGACCTGGATGGCAGGAAGCTTGGCCCCAGTGATGTACTGGGCCGTACGCACTACCCTCTGTCGTGCCTTGCTGTCAGAGGCCGAGCAGTTGCCGTACCAGGCAGTGATGCAACCCTTAACTTAACCATTCGGAATAAATGCCTAAACTTCGAATTTGACATTTGGAGACACAGAAAGATGCTAAACAGGAGTCAACCCAGCGAGTCAAAAGCACTTTGAAATGTGACGTGTGAAGCAACTTCGAAATATAACGTTTGGATAGATGTGGATAAACGTCAGAATCTGAAGTCCAATTGGTAAAACTGTGAGATCTTGTTGCTACACTAACTCTCTCTTCTCTCTCTTTCTGAGTGTCCCTCTCTCTTTCCCTCTCGCTCTCCATCCACTATCTGCCCCGCTCTTTAATTTTCCTTCGCTTCGTCCTCGCCTACCTCTTTCTGTATTCGTCTCTTCGTTTAGGTTACTCCACACTGCTACTTCTCGAGGGGATCAGAAATAGAGATCCTGTACTCCTCTGCAAAGTTAGACTGAAATCTCCCTCAACAATGTCATGAAGCAGAATATTTGTGCTGAACAGAATAAAGTCATTTAGTCACTGATGCCTTTGGCTGGCTTGCTTTAAAGGCTAGTTTAAAGCTTGGATCCTCTCTGGGTGCAGTGTGATAAACATGCTTTGCGAGGCGCACTATTCAACCTCAACTAATTTGAAATGAAATCAAATTGAACAAACAAATCCCCCAATCGCATTAAAAAAAAAGGTTTTCCAGACTGATTTAAATACGGTCAAATTGAATAAAATAAAGTGAAACCCTAATTAGTCCATATTGTGTTTGCTGTGTTCTGACTTCATCTGCTCTCTTATCACAGTCGGCTGAGTGACGGCACACGCTTACACACACATAACGGCTGTCTCTTTGTGCTGTAATTAGTGAGTGCGACTGGGGCTGTCAATACACATGAAAGACAGAGCCTTCGCACACACACACACACACACACACACACACACACACACACACACACACACACACACACACACACACACACACACACACACACACACACACACACACACACACACGCACACACACACGCACACACGCAAATGCATATAAGCTTTGCACACGACTATTGATCTGCCCATTCAACCACTGTGTGGCCACACAAAAGAGGAATAACACACTTTTGTTCACACTGCCGCTAAATTGCAAGTTTGTGCCTGGAGGGAGAAGAGGAGAGAAGGGGACATCGATAGCAGCCAACTGGCTATCTCTATTACGTTATTGTTCATGATACGGCATCTTTTTGTGAACAAGGAGACAATAGTGATGACTCCCACATGAAAGATACCAGAGAAGAGAAAGAGAGAAAAGGGAACGGAGGAAAATCAAATCGATATTGGCTGTAAATGGGATTAGTTTTTGCCTCAATTAGCAGATGACGATTTAGTGATGTGTTGTTGGTGTGGTGAAGTGCTCAGAGTGGTTCTCCTGGCAGCTCCAGACAGAGCAGAAACACAGGGCTTTAGACAGCCCAGGGAGTCCTATACTGAGAAGAGTCCGGAGAAAACCCTCTGCCTCTTCGAAATACAGCCGCGAAGAAGATTACATCAACCTTTTTAAAAACAATAGTAGACATATACTTGCTAAACTAACTTCACAAGCCAACTTTGGCTAATGTTTGTTGGTGAAGGAACAGCACACACAGAGATAAGCCATTTTCAAAATGTCCGCCATTTCATGTAACATGCGGGGAAGACCCACATGAAAACATACTATTGTACATACGATGGTATAAATACTATAGTATTCAATGTCGTGTTTTTGTAGAATTTACTGCAATATTCACTGTAGTGTTTCACAAAGTGTTCACTGTAATGTTTTGTACTTACTACAGTTTCGCAAAAACACAACAATGAATTCTGTAATATTTACTGAACTATACTGTAGTATTTATAGTTAACTATAGTATAACTACTGTAGTAAAAACTGTAGTATAGACTATAGTAATTAATGTAGTGTTTTGCCTATTTTAGTATACTGTAATATTTACTGTAGTGTTATTGCAGACTATATTATACTGTAGTATTTTCTGTAGTGTTATTGCAGACTGTACTATACTTTAGTATTTACTGTAGTGTTTTTGCAGACTGTACTATACTGTAGTATTTACTGTAGTGTTTTTGCAGACTGTACTATACTGTAGTATTTACTGTAGTGTTTTTGCAGACTGTACTACACTGTAGTATTTTCTGTAGTGTTATTGCAGACTGTACTATACTGTAGTATTTACTGTAGTGTTTTTGCAGACTGTACTATACACAAGTATTTACTGTAGTGTTTTTGAAGACTGTATTATACTGTAGTATTTACTGTAGTGTTTTTGCAGACTGTATTATACTGTAGTATTTACTGTAGTGTTTTTGCTGACATTACTGTAGCTTTTACTATAGTGTTTTAGTTGTATTATATTTGGCATAGACGTGGAGGCTTTGTCCTTCAGGAAACCTACTATAGAAATAGGTAAACATTTTCCATAACCCGTAGGTCGGTAGGACTGCGGTCTGAACAGATAGTTCAGGGCTTCTGCTCTTTTCTATAACCTGTAGGGAACACAACATATTGTCTATACTTGGCACGTAGGTTTCTCACTTATGGGCGGTACAAATTGCAATATGGGGAAGGGGACAGGTCAGGGTATATGAAAATGAAATACTGTGTATTGTTATTGTATTGTTTTGTGGACTGTCATGTTTTTGCAGACGTTACTGTCGTATTTACTACAGTGTTTTTTTTTGGCCGCAAATACTGTATTATTTACTACAACATTCTATAGTAAGTACCACACATGGTCGAGGGATACTACAATGTGTAGTATGGTATTCTACAGTGTACACTACAGCATGCCACACACGCACACACACACACACACACACACACACACACACACACACACACACACACACACACACACACACACACACACACACACACACACACACACACACACACACACACACACACACACACACACACAAATGAACGGTAATTGCTAGATTACTTGTTAGATATTATTGCATGGTCTGAACTAGTTCTAAGACAAATAAGTGTTCAAAAATAACTGTAAATACCACTAGCACTGTAAATACCAGTTGGCGGGCTTTCATGTGGATTTTTCCCAGGTGTGGTAAATTCCCCCTTCCCACTTGGTTATGAACACACCATAACACCGCTAACCATCCAATGTAGATACATATACATCTACTCATTGGAAGCACAAAACCTAGACCTACACCTAGACCTACACTATATTGTTTTGTTTTAATTGATCTCGGGCACTAGATTTGGTTCATTATTTAATTAAGCTCAAGAGAGGCACTTACTATACATACTCCTTTTCCCCTAATGAGATGAGAAAACATGTTTTTCCTATGAAGTTGAACATATGCTCTTTATGACAGAATGTTAAAATTAGGAGAAAACGACACCGTAGAATTTACTGTAGCGTTTTTGCAGACATTACTGTAGCATTTACTATAGTGTTTTTGTTTTGATATATTGGACATAGAAGTGGAGTCTTGTCTTGGTGCCTCCCCCCCCAAATATCTCCATTGATCAATACGTAATAAGTCATTTAAAAAGCCGAATTAGGAAACACTTTGGCAAACCTGTAAACTAGGGGCTCAATTATCGGCTGGCTTTAAGGAGGCGCTAGTGTCAAATGCACATTAGTTTGCAATTTCGTCAGGTAAAACCTGGCGCATTAGCTGTTTCCAGTCCTAAAGCCAGGTTCAGCCATTTACTTGTCTTATGTCGGCTCGCTTGCGATCAGATGAGCGGGGTGGAAACATTTGAGATGTGTCCTTAAAAACACGTTTCAAAGTGCTAATTTCAGGCAGCGCCGATGGGGATATTTAACCAACAGCTGGTTTTAACTGTAACGCAGTTGGTTTTGGCATACATTTTAAAAGCGGATACGCGGCCTATCCAACCGTCACGCACACTGCCCATATGCGCACGGAACACGACAGTCCAATATGCTATTGGTGGCTGTGTAATTCGTATTTAGAAACATAAAAAACAAATGTTTTTTTTTTCCTATTTCATTTGATTTGATTAAGCATAGCCTCCCTTGCTCTCAATAAAGGCTTATTTATTTTTTTGTCTGACCAATGCAGTCGCAAAGTAGCCAAGACTGTCGATTAAGGGTTTGGCTCCCGGAAATCTTAATCACCAAACGCTTTATGAAAATATCAAGTTTGAGATGAGCAAAACAGCGAGCTGACATTCCATTGTTATCTATGCATTGTAAGGCAGGCCTATATTATTTTAGCCATGCAGGTCCCGTTTTGGACTTGCGTACGTGTCCATGCCCATCGTGAAACGAGAGACGAGTCCCTCGGTGAATACCAGTGAACCTCATATTTAGAAGTATCTGTAACTTGTAAAAAACGGCTTGTTTTCCCCTTCGTATGTCCAAAACACAAGTCTTCCCTCAGGACTACTATTACAACGAATGGTTCAACAGCAATCAGTGTATTTCTGTATACTGACGATTGTATGATATTATTACATTTTTACATGTATTTGTTGTTTTAAAAACTAAACCGATTTTTGTTCAATTTGATTTACAACCCAAACCTACGAGAACTATTCACTTTCCTGGGATTAAGGAGGCAACGTCCGAGGGGCACTTGCAATGCAATTTCTGGAGATGTGTGAATGCGATCTGATCTGTAAAATGGTTCATAGAACATAGAACATTATGTTCATGGAACATAGGTCAACTTGGAAGCAGTATAATGGTGAGTGGACATTCTCCCATTCGCTTTACCGTGAAAAGTTTGGATGTGCGTTTAACTCTCCCTAGTCGCCGTCGTTTTAATATTTCACGCCCACGGGGAGATGGTGCCTGTACGTTTTTATTTATTTATCCGTTGTTTTACCAGGTAAGTTGACTGAGAACACATTCTCATTTGCAGCAACGACCTGGGGAATAGTTACAGGGGAGAGGAGGGGGGGGATGAATGAGCCAATTGTAAACTGGGGATGATTAGGTGACCATGATGGTTTGAGGGCCAGATTGGGAATTTAGCCAGGACACCGGGGTTAACACCCCTAATCTTACAATTAAGTGCCATGGGATCTTTAATGACCTCAGAGAGTCAGGACACCCTTTTAACGTTGCTTCCCAAAGACAGCACCCTACACAGGGCAGTGTCCCCACTCACTGCCCTGGGGCATTGGGATATTTTTTTTCTTTCGACCAGTTGGAAGAGTGCCTCCTACTGGCCCTCCAACACCACTTCCAGCGATAATGCAATTTACAGTAAACCTATCCCCTATATCAGTGTAAATGCTATTGGAGCCATTGAAATGACTTAGAACAACGTGGACTGCAAATGGTTTCAAGTTAACGTATTTAACGCAAAGACAGGTCTACATGTTGTTATTTGTTTTCTAGAAGCCGTTTAACAAACTATAACGGACTAACATTGGATTTGGAGTTGATTCCAAGGCAATACATAAAAGACCGTAAATACACAAAATACACTAATATTTTGTCATGGCGCACGTTCTGATTGGCCAGCGCTAATGCCAGAAAGTGCGCCGATAATTGTGATAGTGAAAAGAGCACTATTTCTGACACACCCCCAAAACCAATAGCGCGACCCGCCTGCGCTTAGACTGACCATTTACATTAGGTTTGTTAAAATGGAGCCCTAGATGTCAGAGCCATGGATTTACGGAGTATTGTCAGGCATTACATGCATTTGTGCAACGATGCAAATGCGTCTCCATGTATTTTAAATACATATTACGTGACGCTAAATATATTGAAATGTATGTTTTCCTATGGGCTGGGTCACCACATCAGGCTCCAGATCAGTTGGGTTATTTCGAGGTACTGTTGATGGCTGAACCCTGCTGTGGACCTACAGCCCCCGGAACATCCTGCGCAATGCAAATAGCAACTGATGAATTAAGTATGAGGCAACAAGGCACGGAAAATGTCCTCCCTAGTAAACAACGAGCTGGAGAGTGGGAGGGGGGGGGGGGAGCAATCTCGGGCTGTAAGAGAGAAAAAACAGACAAAAGAGAGAGAGGGACAGAGAGAGAGAGAGAGAGAGAGACTGTTTCATTATTCAGTAGAACAAGGAGTCAGTGTGCTGCTGAGCGGTAAAAAAAACAGATGATGGAGGAGAGGAGTGTGTGGTCCCCCAGCCCCCCATCTCTATCTGCCCCCCTCTTACACTGCAGTTACACCCTGAACCCAGAGCTGGGAGAGGAGGCCTTCCCAGCGGTAGGTGCTCTGCTACCTATCACTATCGCAATGGGGAACGTAGAGCTACACGGAGCTACATTTATCTTTAAATCAGGACACTGCATGGGGTTAAGAGAGAGCCTATTTGTTTGTGTGCTTGGGTGTGTACTTGTTAGGGTGTGTGTGTGGGGGGAGGAGGGGGTGATTGTGTGCGCATATGTGTGTATGCAACATGCAAAATTGCAAATTGAATGCACATTCTTTGAGGTAAAGCTACTTTCCATTTGAAAGTACTCAAAACTGGCAGAACTGATATGCATTGATATTATGCATCCCCACGGTCCACATTATGCACGGCTGTTTATCCACACACACGCGCATAACCCTAACAGGCAGGTCTTCTGACTGGGTCTCATTCCAATAGTTCAATGCTTCCATCTGCCCTTGTTCCACTCTTACTTGCAGATTCGATAGGAATTAGTAAGGGAAGACAAAAGGGCAGATATGATGGAAAATGTTTCTGGAATGAGGCACGGCCTGAGACTTATACAGGTCTTATCTGTACTCCTCACCCCACAGACATAGCAGATGAAAATAAACAGTTCCCCAGTTTCCTCCATGTTTTCCATCCCAGAGGGCGAACAGCGTGTTCCAAGAGCAGTTGTCTTGAATTTGGAATACATGTTTCTCAAATGCACTGCTCTCTCGATATGTGTGTGTGTGTGTGTGTGTTTGTGTTTGTGCGCGTGTGTGTGTGTGTGTGTGTGTGTGTGTGTGTCTGTGTGTCTGTGTGTGTGTGTGTCTGTGTGTGTCTGTGTGTGTGTGTGTGTGTGTGTGTGTGTGTGTGTGTGTGTGTGTGTGTGTGTGTGTGTGTGTGTGTGTGTGTGTGTGTGTGTGTGTGTGTGTGTGTGTGTGTGTGTGTGTGTGTGTGTGTGTGTGTGTGTGTGTGTGTGTGTGTGTGTGTGTGTGTGTGTGTGTGTACACGGCCTACATTGAACGATAGGTACAGGGGGACAGATAGAGTTGGCACATGGGAGAAAGAAGGACAGGCAGAGGCGGGAGAGATTAGTGTGTTGTCAGCCCAGAGTTGTCTGTCTGTCCCCATCCTTCAGAAGCCCTGCCCACCAGATGAACTGTCTGCCACCACATCTCATAGGACTTCTGATGTCTTTTATTTGTCCGACATAAAATAAGATGAAAAGCAGAACAAAGACTATCCAAAAAGCCCCTTTCTGACAGAAGACGTTTCCAATAGCACAGTGACAGTATCAATGTATTGCAGTGCATGTCACTCCTACATTTGGCATCACAGTCAACACATAAAAAAAGAGTTGGCATATATAGAGAGTTGCCACTAGGCTCATAGGAGAGGATTGCAATTTCCACAGTTGCTTTCCCCATATGCCACTGTACTGGCTTGTATGTATATATTCATCACTGGAACTACACTCTTTGGCTTCTGCTCTTTTTCTTTCATTCTCTCCGTCATCTATTTGAAACGTTGTCATCTCTTTCTTTTTTGAAGGCCGTAGAGGAGGATGGGGGTAATGAAGACAACAAAATACAGCTTGAACTCTCCTTCCTTCCGACTTTCTTTTCTCTTTCTTCTCTCTCTGTTTTACTATCCGGTCTCTGATATTTCCCACTGATAACCATGCAATCTCATCTGTTAGTAATAGAAGCGCCACTTTGACCGCCTGCAGTTAAATCTGCCAGAGAGCGAGAGAGAGAGAGAGAGAGAGAGAGAGAGAGAGAGAGAGAGAGAGAGAGAGAGAGAGAGAGAGAGAGAGAGAGAGAGAGAGAGAGAGAGAGAGAGAGAGAGAGAGAGAGCGAGAGAGCGAGAGAGAGAGAGAGAGAGAGAGAGAGACAGAGAGAGAGAGAGAGAGAGAGAGAGAGAGAGAGAGAGAGAGAGAGAGAGAGACTCCCACTAAAGCCATGCTTCCTTAGTGGTCAACACACAGAGAGGAAGACTAAAATGCCACACACTCAATATTGTCAATCCATAACGTTGCTTTAAGGAAATCATTTCTAGTAAGAACTAACCAATTGGAACATTTGGATTCTTTGGGGCTATAAAATGCAATCGCAAAAAAAAATATTTATTAAGAAACCCTTGAAAATACAGTGACTCAAAGTCATCAATTATACACGTTCTAAGAAAATATGTTGAAAAGGAAGCAAACAAACACAAGTGATATAACCAGAGCATAAATAAACAAGCGGGGGCTTGACTGGCCTGCCGTGTTCTGCGAAACGCAACGCTACAGCAGCTGCACAATACAGTTAGTGAACCTTGTCAGCGTTTATTGAAGATGACACCGTCTTTAGAGCGCATCTCACTCGCCCACACCCCCTCTCTCTTGAAAACAAACAGACAGAAATAGACACACACAACGAGAACCGCGCGCGCGCGCGCACACACACACACACACACACACGCACACACACACAGTCCTGATGTATCCGCGGCGTGTCTCTTGTCTGCCTTCCTGTGTTATAAAGGATGAGATGTATGTGCGTTTGTAATGACAGCCATAACCGTTCCAGTGCTGTTCCAGACTGGGCCCTCCTCAATCCCACTGTCTGCTGGGACAGCTACTTCACAATAGCTTTTATAGCTTTAGCACTGATCATTATCACCTCATCATCGCCATTACACTGAATAATGTGGCCTCAACATGCTCTCACACAGACAGTGAGACAAAGAGAGAGAGAGACAGTGAGACAAAGAGAGAGAGAGAGACAGTGAGACAAAGAGAGAGAGACCGTGAGAAAGAGAGAGAGAGACAGTGAGACAAAGAGAGAGAGACAGAGACAAAGAGAGAGAGAGACAGTGAGACAAAGAGAGAGAGAGAGAGAGAGAGAGAGAGAGAGAGAGAGAGAGAGAGAGAGCGTGAGAGAACGCGAGAGAGAGAACACGAGAGAGAATGTGAGAGAACGCACACACGCGAGAGAGAGAGAGAGAGAGAGGGGAGAGGGAGAGAGAGAGAACGTGAGAGATTACACTGAATAATGCTGCCTCTACATGCTCTCACACAGACAGTGAGACAAAGAGAGAGAGACCGTGAGACAGAGAGAGAGAGACCATGAGACAAAGAGAGAGAGAGAACGTGAGAGAGAGAGAACGTGAGAGAACGCGTGAGAGAGAATGTGAGAGAACGCACGAGAGAGAGAGAGAGAGAGAGGGAGGGACGGAGAGAGAGATGGAGAGGGAGGGGGGGGGAGAGAGATGGAGAGGGAGGGAGGGAGGGAGGGAGGTGGCTGTAGTGGCTGTAGTGGTGGTGTGGTGGTTGTAGTGTCTTGGCTGTAGTGGTGGTGTGGTGGTACTAGGGTAGTGGTTGTAGTGTCTTGGCTGTAGTGGTGGTGTGATGGTAGTATAGTGGTGGTTATAGTGTCTTGGCTGTAGTGGTGGTGTGATGGTAGTATAGTGGTGGTTATAGTGTCTTGGCTGTAGTTGTTGTAGTTTGGTGGTTAGGGATCAATACAGACTGATCCTCATTGCTGACAGCCCATTTCACATCCCTGTCTGGTCTGTTTTGTCTGTCTAGGCACAACAGATATGTGCTGACACAAAGAAACACTACACTGTGCCCTGTGCAATGTTGGTGTGCATGTGTTCCACACAAAAGCTCTTGCTCCTATATTTACATAATGAGATTTCATTTGATGCATACGTGCACACGTACAAGTGTATTAGTACATCTGCACTGTGTGTGTGTGTGTGTGTGTACAACATGTTTGTGTGTTTGTGCATGTGTACATGTGTTTGTGAGTATTCATCTGTGTTTGCATGCAAGTGTGTGTGTGTGATCTTGTGTGTGTGTGAGCGAGTGTGAGAGGACATAGCCAGTAGGGTGGATATAGATGTCCAGACAGTATTTGTAGAGGGATTGCTCTGATGGTCTGGGTGAGAGGCTGCAGCAGTAAGATTACCAAGGCTAGGTGTCTGGGGTGTAATGCCCTCCATCCCTTCATTAGAGTTATTTACTTCACCAAGCACCACAGGACACACACACACTATAAATGCATTAACTCCACTGTGGCGTGTCGGTGTGTGTGTGTGTGTATGTTCCATCCAGGAATAATTACAGAGAGATTAAAGCTGGAGATGTGTTGGGCAGGGTCAGTGAGGGCCAAACGCACACGCGTTCAGCCAGAACATCAGAGTAGAGAAGGGCATTGGTGTGTGTGTGTCACTATGGAGCACTGCATACATACGCATGTGTGTGTGTGTGTCTAAATATTTGTATATGTCAGATGCAGATGTTCATTCCCCCCATGGCCAGTCTGTGGGGTGTGTCCCATTCTCGCTCCTCCACCCATCATCCATCCCACCATCCTTCCTCGCCGTCTCTCCCATCATCCATCCATCTCTCTGTTGCTGTCACACACAGTTTCCTGCTGTTCAACACTTTGGTCCATTCACAGGGAAGGCACGCAATAAAGAGCCACTTAAGACATTGACAAAGGAATATGTACACAGTCTCCTGTCTAAAACAACTGTTCTGTCTGTCATTGACCACCGAGAAAAACAGCCAGTAATTGGACAGTGTTTAACGAGCAGCTTCGGATCATGAATAATTCGTTGCTTAAACGGACACTTCTGTCAAAAGCATCACGTTTTTCCCAGACATATATTCATGATATTCATTTCGGGTAAGGTTTTTGTTTCATAACAACTAGACCAGGCTTTTTGACACCCCCATACATGCATTATAGCAGTACAACCCTAACCCCTGCCATATGCATTCACAATGTAGCCTAGGACAAGCCTGTTGTGCCCTCTCCTGTCATCTCCTCTCCTCCTCTCCTGTTTCAGACATTTTATTGAATAGATTGCCATGCGTGAGTGATCGCACAGTAGAACCAACCTGAGAGATCTACGATGGCAGACATTGCAGCCCCACACCTCCCTCCCTCCCTCCTCTCATCAAACAACAAATTGACTTACCAATAAACCTCGCCTTCTATACCTCTCCCTCATCGCGACCCTTCACCTTTACCTCTTAACGACTAATACAGGCTTTGAAGTCTCATTCACTCCAAAAGCGAAAGAGGAAAATAGAGGAGAATGGAGAGAGAGAAACAGGTCAGATGGTAGCCAATCATGAGAGAGGAATTACATACGCGATTGAATGTAAATAACAAATTGATGCTGAAAGGCTTTTTATTCAGCCCTTCAGTACGGGAGCGGGTCATTGTTTGGATTACATCCAACACAGAAGCATCTTTAGATCTGTGGCGGCCCAGACAAGGCCCTATGGTATACAACAGCTGTCCTCTAATGATCAACACTTCCCCTGATGCTGCTTACTGTGAGATGACTGAAAACACAATGAGTTATGCAGAGGAGATTCCCTCATGAAAGAGCTACACATACATACATACACACACACACACTCACACACACACACACACACACACACACACACACACACACACACACACACACACACACACACACACACACACACACACACAAACATATATAGAGTACAAACATGTACATACACAAACATACACATAGAGTACATACATGTACATACACATACATACAGTACATACACATACAAACATGTACATATATGTACATACACAAACATAAATACAGTACATACATGTACATACACATACATACATACAGTACTTAAATGTGCATACACATATATACAGTACATACACAAACATACATACAGTACATACATGTACATACATACATACACACAGTACATACACATACATACAGTACATACATGTATATACACATACATACATACATACATACATACATACATACATACATACATACATACATACATACATACATACAGTACATACACATACAGTGCATACATGTACATGTACATACACATACATACACATACATACATACAGTACATACACATACATACATACAGTACATACATGTACATACACAAACGTACATACATGTACATACACATACATACATGCACATACACATACATACATGTACATACAGTACATACATGTACATACACAAACATACATACAGTACATACATGTACATACACATACATACATACACACAGTACATACACATACATACAGTACATACATGTATATACACATACATACATACATACATGTACATGTACATACACATACATACATACAGTACATACACATACATACATACAGTACATACATGTACATACACAAACGTACATACATGTACATACACAAACGTACATACATGTACATACACATACATACATGCACATACACATACATACATGTACATACAGTACATACATGTACATACACAAACATACATACAGTACATACATGTACATACACATACATACATACACACAGTACATACACATACATACAGTACATACATGTATATACACATACATACATACATACATACATACATACATACATACATACATACATACATACATACAGTACATACAGTACATACACATACAGTGCATACATGTACATGTACATGTACATACACATACATACATACATACAGTACATACACATACATACATACAGTACATACATGTACATACACAAACGTACATACATGTACATACACATACATACATGCACATACACATACATACATGTACATACAGTACATACATGTACATACACAAACATACATACATTACATACATGTACATACATGCATACATACATACAGTACATACACAAACATAAATACAGTACATACATACATACATACATACATACATACATACATACATACATACATACATACATACATACATACATACATGTACATACAGTACATACATGTACATACACAAACATACATACAGTACATACATGTACATACACATACATACATACACACAGTACATACACATACATACAGTACATACATGTATATACACATACATACATACATACATACATACATACATACATACATACAGTACATACACATACAGTGCATACATGTACATGTACATACACATACATACACATACATACATACAGTACATACACATACATACATACAGTACATACATGTACATACACAAACGTACATACATGTACATACACATACATACATGCACATACACATACATACATGTACATACAGTACATACATGTACATACACAAACATACATACAGTACATACATGTACATACATGCACACATACATACAGTACATACACAAACATAAATACAGTACATACATACATACATACATACATACATACATACATACATACATACATACATACATACATACATACATACAGTACATACATAAACATACACACAGTACATATATGTACATACACAAACATAAATACAGTACATACATGTACATACACATACATACATACAGTACTTAAATGTGCATACACATATATACAGTACATACTTGTCCGTACACAAACATACATAGGGTACATACATGTACATACACAAACATACATGCAGTACATACATGTACATACACGCATGCCAAACACACAGACACACGCACATGCACTGATACAAACACACTCACGCACCAACACACACACACTCACGCACCAACACACACACACACACACACACACACACACACACACACACACACACACACACACACACACACACACACACACACACACACACACACACACACACACACACAGTGCTGGGATGATACCAGTATGACAAAAATGAAAACACGAAGCAGCCCAAACTCTTTAGTTGTGTAAAAACTTGCTGTATGTAACATATTGTGTGCTATAGCTTGAAAAAAGAAAAAAAAGTGTGACTCTGGATGACAACATAATGATGTTTATTTCCAACATTAGGGCTGTATTCCCAAAGAAGTTTAAACCCGCTTTGTGTTTTGTCTCTTGCCACGATACTAACCAGTACCGCGATACTGGTATCATCCCAGCCCGAACACAAACGCACACACATGCACCCAGCCACTAATGTACGCGGCAAACACAAATCAGCCGCTAACATCATTCAAATGTACTGTCAGATAAAAGATCATATATTTTTGATGTCAAAGTTGAGTGTTCTGCCTGAGGCGCTATTCGCTGTTCTTTGTGCTGAGGAACCCTTGTAAATTTGACAAATAAGAAAGCTTAAATGTGCTGTGATGGACAGAGCCCATCACCATTAATATTTCACACAGATAAACAGACTTGCACTCCTTCTGAAAATACATTTATTTGGCATACAAGGTCTGATCTGACTCCCAACCTCAGTCATTGTATCAATCAATGGGTCTCTTAATCAAAAAGATACCATCGTCTGCTGCCTATGATTAGGCAGAAATGCACACACAGATTGACTAGCTGACACACGTATATGAAGCCGCATGCAAGTGCTACAGCCTATAACGTTTACACCCCATGCTGCTGGAAACAGGCTAGATTAGCCGCGGAGACACTTCTCTCACAATCTAATTCTCACTTGCTATTTTGTCTCAATCTCAACCACTTTAAATTCCTATTCGCACCATTCTCTCTCTCCATCAGCCTCATTTTCTCTCTCCCCCCATCGTTCTCACTTCAGTTTCTCGCCTACTATTTCAGTTACATGTTCTTCACTCCCCACACGGACTATTCTGTCACTCATTCGAGACGATATCACCGTTTTTCTTCAATTACCATTTCCCTCCCCAACCTTTTTTTCTCTCTCCCTCTGCTCCTCTCCTCTCCTTCTCTCCCCCTTTCTCCTCCCTCTCTCTACCCTGTCCCCGTCTCCCTCTCCTTCCTCACCTCTCTCCTCCCCTCCCTCCCTTACTCGCTCTCTGTGTGAAGTGCGACATTTCGTTTTCTCCTCTGTCAGCACTTATAGGCTGCAGCAGAGGCAGATCCTGGCGGCGCTCACCGTGGAAACCAGGGCCTGAGTGACAGCCTGTCCGCTCCAAAACAATCCACTCGTTAATCTAAATGCAGCTATGCTCCGCTCACTATCTCTGCCACTTAACTCCCTCTACCAAGCTACACAAACATATAGACAGGCACGCATAAATGCCTAATATCAAATCTATATTATCCATGTTTTGGAAGAAGGAATCATTTATTCCCATTATTCGTCTAGGGCAGTGGTTCCCAAACTTTTTATAGTCCCGTACCCCTTCAAACATTCAACCTCCAGCTGCGTGCCCCCTCTAGCACCAGGGTCAGCGCACTCTCAAATGTTTTTTTTTGCCATCATTGTAAGCCTGCCATACACACACACACACACACACACACACACACTCTCTATACAATACATTTATTAAAAAGTGAGTTTGAGTTTTGTCACAACCTGGCTCGTGGGAAGTGACAGAGAGCACTTATAGGACCAGGGCACAAATAATAATATTATAATAATCAATAATTGTGCTCTTTATTTAGCCATCTTAGATATAAAACCTTATTTAAATTGTGACTAAATCACCACAGGTTAATGTGAAGGGTGTGCTTGTTGGGTTGTATTGGAGAGAGTCTCAGACTTAAATCATTTTCCACACACAGTCTGTGCCTGTATTTCGTTTTCATGCTAATGAGGGCCGGGATTCCACTCTCACATTGGTACGTGGTTGCAAATGGCATCAGTGTCTTAACAGCGTGATTTGCAAAGGCAAGAAACTCTTGAGAGCAGCCCTATAAAGAAATCTGGCAGTGGCTTCTGATTTAATTCCATTTTCATAGGACCGCCTGTTGCAATTTCAATGAAGCTCTCTTGTTCAGATATCTGTAAGTGGACTGGAGGCAGGGCATGATTGGGATAACGAATCCAGTTGTTTGTGTCACCGTTTCGGGAAAGTACCTGCGTAAATTGCGCACCCAAACTCACTCAGGTGCTTCGCTATATCACATTTGACATTGTCTGGAAGCTTGAGATCATTTGAGCACAAAGAAAGTCATACAACGATGGAAAGACCTGTGTGTTGTCCTTGTTAATGCAGACAGAAAAGAGCTCCAACTTCTTAATCATAGCCTTAATTTTGTCCCGCACATTGAATGTAGTTGCAGAGAGTCCCTGTAATTCTAGATTGAGATCATTCAGGCGAGAATAAACATCACCCAGATAGGCCAGTCGTGTGAGAAACTCGTCATCATGCAAGCGGTCAGACAAGTGAAAATGATGGTCAGTGAAGAAAACTTTAAGCTCGTCTCTCAATTTAAAAAAAAACATGTCAATACTTTGCCCCTTGATAACTAGCGCACTTCTGTATGTTGTAAAAGCGTTACATGGTCGCTGCCCATATCATTGCATTGTGCAGAAAATACATGAGTGTTCAGGGGCCTTGCTTTAACAAAGTTAACCATTTTCACTTTCAGGCTGTCATTCCCTTGGCAGCAAGAGCCTCTCGGTGGATGCTGCAGTGTACCCAAGTGGCGTCGGGAGCAACTGCTTGCACGCTCGTTAACACTTCACTATGTCTCCCTGTCATGGCTTTTGCTCCATCAGTACAAGATAGCAACACATCTTGACCACCATAGTCCATTTGAAGTCACAGAGCTGTCCAATACTTTAAACATTTCCTCTCCTGTTGTCTTGGTTTGCAGTGGTTTGCAGAAGAGGATGTCTTCCTTAATTGACCCCCCATAAACGTAACAGACATATATATACCAGGAGCTGTGCCAGGCCCGCCATGTCTGTCGACTCATCCAGCTGTAACGCATATAATTCACTGGCTTGTATGCAAAGCAGTAAATGTTTCAAAACATCTCCTGCCATGTCACTGATGTGTTGTGAAACAGTGTTTATTTGATGGAGGCATTGTCTGTATAGTTTTATTGTCCTTTTCCCCCAGCATTGTTCCAGCCATATCCGCGGCAGGAGGAGGAATGAAGTACTTCACAATAGCAAGGGGCTTGCCTGTCCTAGCCACTCGGTAGATGCTTCTAGCCCTCCTTCTTATTAATGGTATCTGTTGCTTTTATACATGTCTTACTACTCGAAAGTCATCTTTATTCTTGATTAAAAAAAAACTCCCGTGGTTTATTTTTCAAATTGTCATGTTTCGTTTCTAAATGTCTGCACAGGAGTGAAGGTTTCCCGCGAGAGAGTAACGGTTAATGTGATTGGATGTTAATTATTTAACTGGGCTACTTGTATTTGACAATGTGTTGCCATTTCGCTGAACACTAGATGGTTTGATTTTATTTTTGGCACTGACATTTGGCTACTCAGGAGAGAAAAAAAACACACCCACTATATAGCCCCATTGGAAAATATAAACGTAACGTTTGAAAATGTAAAAAAATATAAATATTTGTCAGGACCGCATTGCTTACCCCAGTTTAAGAAACAGGGCTACAGTCCAAACTCTTAAAATACACACCCTATCCCCTCAGCCCTCAAATTAAGTGGACACTTCTGATGACGTACCATGATGTCTGATGAGTATACACTTGCAGGGCAAGAGGTGAGGGAGGAAAGGAATGATTTCTAAAATGGCCCACCCTTGCCTGGAAATTCGTCACTCGTTCATCCCGCTTTATATGCTCTACAGTCAATTATGATTGCATGTCTACTTATATTAAATATATCATTATTAATATACGCCTACTGTATGATAGCTAGCAAATGAATTAGCTAACTAATGTTAGCCAGCCTAGCTGGAACTTCTGAAGAAGGAAATATTTTATTTCTACAATTTCCAAAAGAAACCAAACAAAAACATATTTACTTCTTACGTCGTAGCAAAATGTAGAACTTATTTGCATTCGATTTTACTTCTCCATTGATGTTTTTTTTTATGTTTTCGGGGACTTTTCTTAGCAAATGTACAACTGTCGCGAATTGAATTATGGGCCGTTTCAGGCCCAGGAGTGAACATCATTGTACACTCGCAAAAGGCGAGTAAAAACGAGGGCTGAGGGACTTACGTTGCAAACTTCCCTTGCTTGGCTAATCATTTGAACCACTCTCCAAGATGGCGACGGGGATTCCCCCAATGGCATAATGCGAGGGTAAGTGGATGAGGGTGTGTCTTTTACGTGTTTGTACCCCAGCCCGGGTCTAGGGGAAAGTGGAAATTGAAAGCAAAGCCATTGGTTGGGTTTTATAGATCACTTATAGAGCCAGCAGAGCAGGTCGCTTCATAGATACAGCAACTATGATGTGAGGTTTATGTGTTAAACTGCTGAGATTAAAAGCAATATGTTTTATTCTCACATACTCTTGATAGGTGCAGTGGAATGTGTTGTTTTTTGTTGTTGCATGAGGGATAAGAGGGAGTGATAAAACATTAATGGTAACATGGCCACTGTGTTTTCTCCTTGCTCTACGGAGGCCCTACACCAAGGGTGTCAAACATATGGCCAGCAGGTCAGATCCGGCTCGCGAGTCTGTTTATAATGAAACACTGAAATGCACAAATGCAGTGTTTTCCATTAGCGCCGACAGTTGGCTAATCATCCAATTACAGACTAATTTTCAGTCGACTACATTTTCCACTTCATATTAACTAGGCTACTTTTTATTCAAAAGTTTCAATTCGCTAATCTCTCGAGCGGTCTCCCGCTAGAATGAACAATATGCATATTCTAGCGATCTATTGATAGGATAGGCGCCTGTCAGTCACAAAGCGAGCGATGACAGGAAAACGCAGCAGAGAGAAAGAGGCAAAGCGAGAGGTTCCACTCTCGGCTAAAATCTGTCCAAAATAACCCCAATGCGTTTTACCTTGACTCTAAACGTGTAGCCTGCCTTCCTGCCTTTGGGACAACGACTCCCATTGGTAGGGCGGAGACATGAGCACCTCGTCATTACACAGATCTCTGGTTGCAGTCGAATTTCTTCACACGGAGGGAGAGAGAGTATGACATAGCCTAATGATTGTTTTCGGACGCATTCATGTTTTTATTTTCGTGCGTGTCACATTTGTGTGTTTTCACTTGGCGCACAGTAGGCTATTTACTGTGTGTTAATTGACAACTGAACAGCAAGTGCTGACTAGTTTATAATAGGTGTCGAACTGACTGAATAAAGTCAATCTCCTATATCCCTTTTCCATTCATAAATTATGCAACGCGGTTATGTGTCCATGGTACCACATCTGGACAAGTAAACCAAAAGGATTTCCTAGGTTTCCTTTCCTAGGATTTTATGGCTTGACTCTTGCCAGTCAATGTCGGCTACCTAATCGCATCCGTGACAGTCGTTCATTTTGAACTCTAATTTGCATTGGATACTGGTAGGTATAGGCTTTTTGGCGATTATCTGCCGATAAATTATGAAAATATTTGATGAAGATGGTGAAGCATCACTGCAGGAACAATAGTTGGTGGAGAGCCTCATTCTGGTCCAAATAAAACGGAATTCAACAATATACATTTTTTTTGCCTATTGACCTTAGTAGGGAATTAACTAAATGTATTGAACATTTATTAATTTGGTCAAGTTTATCATAAAATAACAATGCATCAGTGATTCGTATTTTCAGCAACTTTCTGAATAGGCAACAAGAATGCCGCTGTCTGTGTGTGTGTGCGGTGCACGCATCTACCACTTTGTGTAGCCGTTAGCGATTATGCTAATGGTACAGTCTTCTGGTTGATGGAGAGGCTCCCCCCCCCCAAAATAAATTATGTTAACTGAAAAGGAGTCTATGCTTACCTGGCAGAATGATATCATGACTATTTTAATCAATCCAGTGGGTATTTGTTTTGCAAACCTTACCATCCTATGTGCACTATAAAAACACAGCTGAACAACACCCTCTTGATAGGTGCTCACTTGAATTAAAGGGTAACTATAACCAAAAATCAAAATGCCTCAGAATTTTCCCAGACCTAAAAAGTGGTCTCCTGATGTGGTTTAAGCATAGTTGTGGACTTAGAACATCCAATTTTGTTTTTGTTTTTATTAGAAAAGTGTCATTTTATTTGTCAAGATAAAGCGAGCTATTTACATAATTTTTCTGTTTTAATAAAAATACATAACATTGTGGCAATTCAGGCAGTTAACCCACTGTTCCAAGGCCGTCATTGAAAATAAGAATTTGTTCTTAACTGACTTGCCTAGTTAAATAAAGGTAAAATTAAATAAAAATAAAAATATATATATATTTTAGTGAAGATGTAAATTATTCTTTCATCTCAAGAGAAGACAGGCTAAGTGCTCTATTTTATAGAAATGTTATTTAACCAGACAAGTCAGTTAAGAACAAATTCTTATTTACAATGATGGCCTACCCCAGCCAAACCCTGAACCGGACAACACTGGGCGCCACGCTATGGAACTCCCAATCACGGCCGGTTGTGATACAGCCTGGAATCGAACCAGGGTCTGTAGTGACACATCTAGCACTGAGATGCAGTGCCTTAGACCGCTGTGTCACTCGGTCTAACACAATGGTACATCTAAGCGCAGGCGCTATAGGTTCAGGGCTGTGTCAGACATTTTTTTCCTATTTTCACAGTTTCATTACAAATATTGCTTGAATTGGCGCGAAAGGGCTGGGTTTTGATGAATAAACAGGTTGTGGGCATGCCGAGGCTTGGAACGTGCTCCATGGCGAAATATGTGGTTGCTTCAAGTTGTGTATTTACGGTCTTTTATGTATTGCCTTGGAATCAATTCCAATGTTAGTACGTTATTTTATTGTACTTTATTTTATCAGGGAGTCATACTGAGACCAAGGTCTGAAAAATACACGCATCAAATACACCGCAAATACACACATCAAATACACCCAAAATATAGGCATCAAAATATAAACACAAAATGCAAGCAGAAAGAAAAACAGTCATAAAAAACAGACATATTCAGAAGTAATAAGGTCCTCAGGAGCTCCGAATTGATCTAGAGGCACCAGAACTTCACATTTAAGAACATTTTGAAGATTGTTGCTCAGTTGGTCCGTTGTCGCTCAGTTGGTAGAGCATGGCGCTTTTAACGCCAGGGGAGTTGGTTTGATTCCCGAAAACACCCATATGTAAAATGAATGCACGCATGACTGTAAGTCGCATTGGATAAATGTGTCTGCTAAATGGCATATACACTGAACAAAAATATAAACGCTACATGTAAAGTGTTGGTCTCAAGAGCTGCAATAAAACATCCCAGAAATGTTTCATAGACACAAAAAGCTTATTTCTCTCAAATTTTGTGCACAAATTTGTTTACATCCCTGATAGTGAGCATTTCGTCTTTGCCAAGATAATCCATCCACCTGACAGGTGTGGCTGATTAAATAGCATGATATTACACATGTGCACCTTGCGTTTGGGACAATAAAATGCCACTCTAAAATGTTCAGTTTTGTCACACAACACAGTGCCACAGATGACTCAAGTTTTGAGAGAGCGTGCAATTGGCTTGCTGACTGCAGGAATGTCCACCAGACCTGTTGCCAGATAATTTAATGTTCATTTCTCTACCATAAGCCGCCTCCAATGTCATTTTAGAGAATTTGGCAGTACATCCAACTGGCCTCACAACCGCGGACCATATGTATGATGTGGTATGGGTGTGCAGTTTGCTGATGTCAACGTTGTGAACAGAGTGCCCCATGATGGTGGTGGGGTTATGGTATGGGCAGGGATAAGCTATGGACAGCGAACAAAATGGCATTTTATTGATAGCAATTTGAATGCACAAAACGACCGTGACGAGATCCCGAGGCCTATTGTAAAGCCCATTTTTTAAGGTATCTGTTACCAACAGATGCATATTGTCACGGATCCCTCCGAAACTTTCCTCACGCACACCTGTCCCCTATTCCCACTGATTAGTATTTGTATATATGTGCCCTTTGTTCACCATGGTGCTGCCCATTATCGTTCCAATGTCCGTTGGTGCGTGTGAGTACTTGTAATGTGTGTTTTGGGCTTTCGTGCCCTTGTGGATTGTGCAGATGATTACGGGTCTCGTCCCTTGTGTCAATCATTGTGCGAGTGTGTTATTTATTCGAGGTACTCCTCGCTCTTTTGTTTGGGTTTCAAACCTCTGTTTTGTTACATGTTTGTTTGGTCTTCGTACCCGTAGGCTTTACACGGGCACGCCGTAATTTGGGCTGAATTAAAACCCCTGTTACGCATTCCTGCGCCTGTCTTCCGAATCCTTGTAACCAACGTGACACATATTTACCTGTTCAATTGAACGATTTCCTCTTATGACCTGTAACTCAGTAAAATCTTTGAAATTGTTATATTTTTGTTCACTATATACAGTAGAAAGTGCAAGAAAAGCTGATCTACCTAACCCAGTAGAGATCAAAGGAATTTCCAGTGTTAGTCATCCCTGGGACCGGGTGCGGTAACTCGTATGTCTAAAGTTTAGTAATGATGTTAGGTAGAGTGGAGCTTTTTGTAAAGGGCTATATTAATGAAAACATAGCAATGTATCAACCTACGTTGATACAAAGAGGCCATCCAACTTTCTGGTAGAGAATGCAGTGATGAGTACTATAATTGTTGCCCGTAATAAAGCGCAGTGCGCTATGATAAACTGCATCTAACGGCTCTAATGAAGTGACAGCTGCGTTCACATAGATGAAGTCGCCATATTCTAGCATTGATAGGAGCGACAACTGAATAATCTGCTTTCTGCTATTTAGCGAGAGGCAGGACCTATTTCTATAGAAGAAGCCCATTTTTATTCTCAGCTTCTTAGCTAACTCATCAATATTGATGATAATTTTTAAAAGACAGCTTTTCATCTATCCAGATGCCCAGACATTTGTAACCATCAATATGGACACCATCCAAAGTACATATGCTTATTTTTATGTGCTCTAGAGAACAACATAAACTTAGTTCACCTGTATTCAATACATTTTTTTCTGTAATACAATGAAGGCAGACTGTAGACCAGATAGAGTATGGTCAACCGTGGTAGCAATAGCATACACAACACTATCATCGGCATACAAGTGTAGGTTACAATTATTTGCAGACAAGTCAATATTGTTTATGTCAACAGTAAAACCTACAGGACCCAGAATCAGCCCCTGCGGGACACCTTTTGTAATATTAAGGAAACCTGATTTAACACCATCAGTAGCTATACACTGAGTTCTATCTGTGAAGTCATTTTTAAACCTGTTATGTGCAGCCTGGTCTAGGCCAATTGAGGAAAGCCTCTGAATTAGCCGTGAGTTATCAACAGTATCGAAAGCCTTTGACAGGTCAATGAAGAGGGCAGCGCAATGCCTTTTATCCATACAGTTAACTTCTTTGGGATAGCAACAAGTTAAGCTTTATTTTGATGTGTTGCACTTGTGATTTCTTGAACGTTTAATATTTATAGTAATAGTAATTCATAGGAATTTGGCGCACTGCAATTTCACCGGAAATGGTCTAAATGGGACGGTAGCGTCCCACTAATCCGCAAGAAGTTAACCTCATTATGTATAACTAGGGATGCAGAGGAGATAGTGCTATGACCTGGTCTAAAACCAGATTGATGTATATTTTGAATACATCTCAAAGATAAGAATGATCTTAGCTGAGAATTAATCAAGGATTCTAATATTTTAGCTCGGCAAGAACGTTTTGAAATGGGCCAATCATTTTTTAGTACATGGACCGCTTTCCAAACCTTGGGGATAGTACCAGAAATAATCGTCAGGTAAAAAATATGGGTTAATGATTCAGCAATCAGGGGGGCAGATAGCTGCCACATCAATATTAAGTAGGGCATCTAGCACATCCCAGATAGTAAATTGTTTAAATTAAAACAAAGAATAACTAAGTTGACAGGTTAACCGTTGAGTCAGCTAGAGGCTGCCGATTGAGGCTGTCGATTGACTGACCCGTGTCAATTACCCCACTGTTTCTCTCAAATAAAAATCCTGCAGAGATAAAATTATGATTAAAAGCATCACTTATCCCATTCTTCTCGGTTCTGATGTAAGAGTCAGATAGAACTTGCTTCAGGAATTTGTACTCTTCGGTGCATTTACTATTTTACAAAATTTAGAAGGATCACCATCAGAGTCAGGGATAGAGCTTAAAAAGAGCTTGATTTAGCTTTCTTAATCAAGACAGTACATCTGTTGCTACATTTTCTGAAAGATTTTCTTTCAAAAACAAGGACATTTCTACGTGACCCCAAAACTATTGAATGGTGGTGTATGTTACGTATCTCTAATACATACTATGGGACAATGATCACTGAGATCATTATTAGTAATAATTAAAATCAATCAATGAAGAGATAACAGGGTTTTTCACATTTAGTCATGTGGGTTTTGAGATCAATTAAATCACATTAAAATAAATGGATCCTGGGCATTCAGAAAGTAATCAGATCCCTTGACATTTTCCACATTTTGTTATGTTACATGGGAAATAATTTTCTCTGGTCTGATGAAACCAAGATTGAATTATTTGGCCTGGAGTAAACTTGGCACTATCCCTACAGTGAATCCCTACAGTGAAGGGATGTTTTTCAGCGGAAGGGACTGGGAGACGAGTCAGGATCGAAGGAGAGAATCTTGTTGAAAACCTGCTCCAGAGCGCTCAGGACCTCAGACTGGGTCAAAGGTTCACCATCCAACAGGAAAATGACCCTAAGCACACATCCAAGACAACGCAAGAGTGGCTTCGGGACAAGTCTCTGAATGTCCTTGAAGTGTCCCAGCCAGAGCCCGGACTTGAACCCGATTGAACATCTCTGGAGAGACCTGAAAATAGCTGTGCAGCAACGCTTCCCATCCAACCTGACAGAGCTTGAGAGGATCTGCAGAAAATAATGGGAGATACTCCACAAATACAGGTGTGCCAAGCTTCTAGAGTCAAACCCAAGAAGACTCGAGGCTGTAATAGCTGCCAAAGGTGCTTCAATAAAGTCTGAATACTTATGTAAATGTTATATTTCAGTGTCTGGTTGAGCTGTGCTGTGATGGGCCGGTTGAATACAAATGGTGCAATTATGCCCTCCATAAGGCAATCCAACAGGCAAAATGTCAGTACAGAGACAAAGTGGAGTCGCAATTCAAAGGCTCAGACAAGAGGTTTTATGTGGCAAGGACTCCAGACAATCACGGATTACAAAGGGAAAAGTAGCCACATCACCTCCACCTCACCTGACACCCTAGACCCACTTAAATTTGCATACTGCTCGACTCAGGCTTCTGAGTGGCCCAGCAGTCTAAGGCACTGCATCTCAGTGCTAGAGGCGTCACCACAGACACCCTAGTTCCAATCCAGGCTGTATCACAACTGGCCTTAGACCGCTGCGCCACTCGGAAGCGGTCAATGTCCTAATTCGTGTTGTTGTGCTTGTTGGGTTTATAGTCCCCCAATCCCATTCCTTCCTTGTGTTGCCTGATGATTCAGCAGATCTGCCTTGCAAGAATCAAGTCGATCAATCCCTCAAAATCTCCCCAAAACTTTTTTCACAAAATCTTCCAATTCCTCTAGATGTGCAGAACACAGCACTAAAATAACTCAACCGTTCAGATATAATAAAATCATTTTACAAAAAAAAAAAAGAAGCAATTTAAGGAAGATCTCTTCTTAAGTGCTGCTGCTCATGGAATTGGTTGCTAGGAGATGTATTTAGATTAGTTATAGTTTGTTAGATGACTTCCAGAAACAAATAGACCTATCTTTGCTAAATACATTATACCTTGAACCGATTTGCAGTCCACATTGTTCTAAGTAATTGCACGTCTTCAATAGCATTTCACACTAATATAGGGGCTCGGCCTCCTGTAAAAATGCATTATGGATGAGCACGGACATGCCACACATTGTCAATAAGCAAGATTAAATTCCTTATTGATAAGGCCTAAAAAAAGGATCACAAATCATTCTAATCAAATTTGAAACACAACAGCCTTTGTTTTAAATAGCCTATGTCACAGTTACCATCATTTATCCCAGTGGAAATATAATACTAAAACAATGCAGGCTATGGAGGGTTTTACGCACATCCAAACTTTTCACAATAGCTGGACAAAGATCCAATATAAAGAGAAAGGGAGAATGTCCACTCATCATTATACTGCTCCCATATAGGCCAACGTTGTTATCTCCAGAAGTTGCAATGCCACGGACGTTGTCACCATAAAACCAGGACGGTGAATTATTCTAATAAGTTTGGTTGTAATAAAATGGAAGGAAAAACAAGCCGATATTTTACACGTTTCCAAAATGGGACCTGCATGGGCCAAAATAACGTGGGTCTGCCTACAATTCTTAGTTAAGGGAATATCAGCTCACTGTTTAACTCCTCTCAAACATGATATTTAAAAAAAAAAAAGCTTTGGTGATTAAGATTTATTTCCAATCGGTCTCAGGAGCCACTACTTTGCGATTGAATTGGTCAGACAAAAGAAAAAGCCTTAATTAAGAAGAGGGGACTTTTGTTTCAAGCTCATATGGACAACGTGTGCGACACGGCTAGATAGGCTGCGTTTTCGCTGTCAAAATTCATGCCATAACCAACTGCGTTACCTCTAAAACCAGCTTCAAGTTGGTTTTAAATATCCCCATCGGCGCTGCCTGAAATGATCACATTGGATCATGTTTGTAAGGACACACCTCAAATATTTCCACCCTGCCCATCTGAGAGCAAGCGAGCTGAAGACCGGTATATTGTGGAGCCTAGTGTTAGTGCTAGAAAATGTGCGGCAGTTTTTACACAATGAAATTGCAAACTAATGCGCGTTCGACACTAACGCCGACTTAACGCCAGCTGAAAATAGAGCCATAAACGTTAAAAAAAGGTGTAATGTAAATAGTCCTGATCATACAGACCTAGACAATATCCAAAACAACTGAATTCATACATTTTCAGTAATTAGATATTGTAGATTCATGTCTTTTTTCACAACACCACACACACAAAAAACCTATCTATCTGAGAGGTAAACTCGTTAAAGTATACTATAATTCTACTATGTATTTCAGAGTGAATCAAGGCATTAGAATGTACCAGAGGCCACCAAAATAGAGCTCCTTCTGCAAAAATGTTCCACAGGACACCAGGGTATTTTTATGGGTACTCTATGTACTTGTGGAAAACACTGCGAATGAGTGAGGATAGGTTGATGCTTTTCTCATTGTTGGTGAGGTACTGTTGGCGTGGCACTGTTGGTGTACACTATCAAGAGTGGAGATGTGGTGGAGGGAAAATGAAGCTAGCCTAACTCTTTATTTTTCACTTTCTCTCATTTCCCCCTGCAATTTCTTTCAAGAGCTCACATTGTTCAACCGTGTCATTAGATTATCAGCAGGCAGATTTGTTTGACAGCACTTCGAGGACACGTAGCATGTGCAAAACAAAGTCCCCTGTTTCAATCAATAGTTTCTACCCCCCTCCAAAACGAGAAACAGAATGTATTTTTTATTTTCCAGCTGTCTTCTTCAGATGGCTCATCTGTAAGTCCAGGACAGCCTATTAGCCAGCCACAGATCCAGAGAGGTTCTGCTCCCCCCGTTAATTGACTGTGAAGAGAGAGACAGAAAGTAAAGAAGAAAAAAAAAAAACTAATCCTCTCTAATCTGGAAATGGGGTAACAACGGCAGAAATGGGTCTCTCTGCTTTGGCGCGGAGGAAGTGTCGACTCATGACGTTCCCGGAGACAATGCCCTTCTCACTAATATCACATTTTGCGTATTCAGCGATAACAAAGAGCAAAACTCTATTAAGACACAAATGCTGCGCTTGCAAGACTGCTGTCTGGGCCACTTTGCAGTGCGGTGGGCTGTATGTACTAGACAGGCCTGCCATATTGTTACAATTAATATGCAGCAGACACAGAAGGACTTGATTGCCACCATAAGTCATCATCACTGTGCTTTACTGTGACACTTTCTACAGAAGGGACAAAAAAGTGCACAATATTGGTGTGTGAATAAATGGTGTATCATAGTGAGAATAGCGTAGGTAGAGTGGCAAGAAAAAGTATTGTGAACCCTTTGGAATTACCTGGACTTCTGCATAAATTGTATCTGATCTTCATCAAAGTCACAACAATAGACAAACGCAGTCTGCTTAAACTCATAACACACAAATAACCATACGTTTTCATGACTTTATTGAACACACCGTGTAAACATTCACAGTGCAGGGTGGGAAAAGTATGTGAATCCTTGGATTTAATAACTGGTTGATCCTCCTTTGGCAGCAATAACCTCAACCAAACGTTTGTCTGTAGTTGGAGATCAGACCTGCACAACGGTCAGGGGGAATTTTGGACCATTCCTCTTTTCAAAACTGTTTCAGTTCAGCAATATTCTTGGGATGTCTGGTGTGAACCGCTCTCTTGAGGTCATGCCACAGCATCTCAATCTGGTTGAGGTCAGGACTCTGACTGGTCCACGATTTTCTTCTGTTGAAGCCATTCCGTTGTTGATTTACTTCTGTGTTTTGGGTTGCTGTCCTGTTGCATCACCCAACTTCTGTTTATCTTCAATTGGCGGACAGATAGCCTAACACTCTCCTGCAAAATGTCTTAATAAACTTGGGAATTAATTTTTCCGCCGATGATAGCAAGCTGTCCAAGCCCTCTGCGGCAGCCAAGCAGCTCCAAACCATGATGCTTCCTCCACCGTAACTTTACAGTTGGGATGAGGTCTTGATGTTGGTGTGCTGTGCCTTTTTTTCTCCACACATAGTGTTGTGTGTTCCTTCCGAACAACACAACTTTAGTTTCATCTGTCCACAGAATATTTTGCCAGTAGAGCATTGGAACATCCAGATGTTCAGTGCAGCAATGTTTTTTTTGGGCAGCAGTGGCTTCCTCCGTGGTGTCCTCCCATGAACACCATTCTTATTTAGTGTTTTAAGTATCGTAGACCCGTCAACAGAGATGTTAGCATGTTCCAGAGATTTCTGTAAGTCTTTAGCTGATACTCTAGGATGCTTCTTAAGCTGCACTGTGCTCTTGTAGTCATCTTGGCAGGACGGCCACTCCTAGGGAGAGTAGCGACAGTGCTGAACTTTCTCCATTTATAGACAATTGGTCTTACTGTGGACTGATGAACATCAAGGCTTTTAGAGATACTTTTGTAACCCTTTCCAGCTTTATTCAAGTCAACAATTCTTAATCTGGGGTTCTTCTGAGATCTCTTTTGTTCGAAACACGGTTCACATCAGAATGCTTCTTGTGAATAGCAAACTCACATTTTCTGAGTGTTTTTTACAGGGCAGGGCAGCTCTAACCAACATCTCCAAACTCGTCTCATTGATTGAACTCCAGGTTAGCGGACTCCTGACTCCAATTAGCTTTTGGAGAAGTCATTAGCCTTGGGCTTCACATACTTTTCCCAACCTATACTCTGAATGTTTAAATTATGTATTCGATATAGACAAGAAAAACACAATCATTTGTGTTTTATTAATTTAAGCACACTGTGTTTGTCTATTGTTGTGACTTGAAGATGAAGAACAGATCCAATTTTATGACCAATTTATGCAGAAATCCAGATAATTCCAAAGGGTTCACATACCTTTTCTTGACACTTTATGTGTGTTGTGTGTGCGTGCATGGGTGTGTGATGTGTGTCTGCATGCATGGGTGTGTGTGACAGACTCAGAAGAGAGAGATGAGAGAGACAGATTACCCCACCTCATTCCTGATTAGTTTAGGTGGATTTAGTTAACCAATCTGGCTGGAATAAAACAAAATCGCACAAAGAGGAAACGCAGGCCTGCTTTGAAAATACATTGACATTATTTTTTAACCTTTATTTAAGTCAGTCAAGAACAAATTCTTATTTTCAGGAACAGTGGGTTAACTGCCTTGTTCAGGGGCAAAATGGCAGATTTTTACCTTTTCAGCTCA